>NC_092285.1:2220000-2290000 GCF_036320965.1 Panulirus ornatus
CAGTACCAGCAGGTAACCACATCACCAGGTGGCAACCCCCCGCACGTACAGTACCAGCAGGTAACCACATCACCAGGTGGCAACCCCCGCACGTACAGTACCAGCAGGTAACCACATCACCAGGTGGCAACCCCCCGCACGTACAGTACCAGCAGGTAACCACATCACCAGGTGGCAACCCCCCGCACGTACAGTACCAGCAGGTAACCACATCACCAGGTGGCAACCCCCCCCGCACGTACAGTACCAGCAGGTAACCACATCACCAGGTGGCAACCCCCCGCACGTACAGTACCAGCAGGTAACCACATCACCAGGTGGCAACCCCCCCCCCGCACGTACAGTACCAGCAGGTAACCACATCACCAGGTGGCAACCCCCCGCACGTACAGTACCAGCAGGTAACCACATCACCAGGTGGCAAACCCCCCCCGCACGTACAGTACCAGCAGGTAACCACATCACCAGGTGGCAACCCCCCGCACGTACAGTACCAGCAGGTAACCACATCACCAGGTGGCAACCCCCCCCCGCACGTACAGTACCAGCAGGTAACCACATCACCAGGTGGCAACCCCCCCCCCCCCGCACGTACAGTACCAGCAGGTAACCACATCACCAGGTGGCAACCCCCCCCGCACGTACAGTACCAGCAGGTAACCACATCACCAGGTGGCAACCCCCCCGCACGTACAGTACCAGCAGGTAACCACATCACCAGGTGGCAACCCCCCCCCCCCCGCACGTACAGTACCAGCAGGTAACCACATCACCAGGTGGCAAACCCCCCCCCCCCCGCACGTACAGTACCAGCAGGTAACCACATCACCAGGTGGCAACCCCCCGCACGTACAGTACCAGCAGGTAACCACATCACCAGGTGGCAACCCCCCCCGCACGTACAGTACCAGCAGGTAACCACATCACCAGGTGGCAACCCCCCCGCACGTACAGTACCAGCAGGTAACCACATCACCAGGTGGCAACCCCCCGCACGTACAGTACCAGCAGGTAACCACATCACCAGGTGGCAACCCCCCGCACGTACAGTACCAGCAGGTAACCACATCACCAGGTGGCAACCCCCCCGCACGTACAGTACCAGCAGGTAACCACATCACCAGGTGGCAACCCCCCCGCACGTACAGTACCAGCAGGTAACCACATCACCAGGTGGCAACCCCCCGCACGTACAGTACCAGCAGGTAACCACATCACCAGGTGGCAACCCCCCCGCACGTACAGTACCAGCAGGTAACCACATCACCAGGTGGCAACACTTCAAATTATCGTCAGGGAATATCGGGCCAGCCCCCCCCCCCCCCCTCACCCCCCCCTTCCTATATTATAACATCAGAATCAAATTTACATAAATTCCATAAAACCATTTTGACTCCCAGGTCAACACTCGCTCCACCAACCACTCGCGCCACCAACTACGCGCTCCACCAACCACTACCTCAAGCATTCGCTCCACCAACCACTTGCTCCACCAAGCACTTGCTCCACCAACCACTACCTCAAGCATTCGCTCCACCAACCACTTGCTCCACCAAGCACTTGCTCCACCAAGCACTAGCTCCACCAAGCACTTGCTCCACCAAGCACTCGCTCCACCAACCACTTGCTCCACCAAGCACTTGCTCCACCAAGCACTCGCTCCACCAAGCACTTGCTCCACCAAGCACTCGCTCCACCAAGCACTCGCTCCACCAAGCACTCGCTCCACCAAGCACTCGCTCCACCAAGCACTCGCTCCGCCAAGCACTCGCTCCACCAAGCACTTGCTCCACCAAGCACTCGCTCCGCCAAGCACTCGCTCCACCAAGCACTCGCTCCACCAAGCACTCGCTCCGCCAAGCACTCGCTCCACCAACTACTCGCTCCACCAAGCACTACCTCAAGCACTCGCTCCACCAACCACTTGCTCCACCAACCACTACCTCAAGCACTCGCTCCACCAAGCACTCGCTCAAGTGCAAGCAAGGTGGTTGGGTACACCCTCAATGAAACACTTAACACTTATACTTAACACTTATACTTAACACTTATACTTAACGTTCCTTCAGCTTCACATCCGCGACGTGTGTGTATATATATATATATATATATATATATATATATATATATATATATATATATATATATATATATATATACTATTTGCCATTTCCCGCGTCAGCGAGGTAGCGTTAAGAACAGAGGACTGAGCCTTTGAGGGAACATCCTCACTTGGCCCCCTTCTCTATTCCTTCTTTTGGAAAATTGAAAACGAGAGTGGAGGATTTCCAGCCCCCCTCAGCTCCCTCTCCTTTTAGTCGCCTTCTACGACACGCAGGGAATACGTGGCAAGTATTCTTTCTCCTCTATCCCCAGGGTGAATATATATATATATATATATATATATATATATATATATATATATATATATATATATATATATATACATTTCCCAGTTCTCAGTGCTGGCTACAGTGTACACAAACACCCAAACAATATTTCAAACCGGTCCTACATGTTCTATATAAAGATATACATCTATATATGTATACACAGCGCCCCCTGCTCTCTCTCTCTCTCTCTCTCTCTCTCTCTCTCTCTCTCTCTCTCTCTCTCTCTCTCTCTCGCCACGCCCTTACAGCGACCCACAACCCCTCCATCCATCCACAACACTTTAGAGCCGAGCATCGGATACGGACGCCACGAATTATAACCCCATCACATCACAACCCCACAACAGAATCACCATCACAACCCCACAACAGAATCACCATCACAACCCCACGACAGAATCACCATCACAACCCCACGACAGAATCACCATCACAACCCCACAACAGAATCACCATCACAACCCCACGACAGAATCACCATCACAACCCCACGACAGAATCACCATCACAACCCCACAACAGAATCACCATCACAACCCCACGACAGAATCACCATCACAACCCCACGACAGAATCACCATCACAACCCCACAACAGAATCACCATCACAACCCCACGACAGAATCACCATCACAACCCCACGACAGAATCACCATCACAACCCCACGACAGAATCACCATCACAACCCCACGACAGAATCACCATCACAACCCCACGACAGAATCACCATCACAACCCCACAACAGAATCACCATCACAACCCCACAACAGAATCACCATCACAACCCCACGACAGAATCACCATCACAACCCCACAACAGAATCACCATCACAACCCCACGACAGAATCACCATCACAACCCCACGACAGAATCACCATCACAACCCCACGACAGAATCACCATCACAACCCCACAACAGAATCACCATCACAACCCCACAACAGAATCACCATCACAACCCCACGACAGAATCACCATCACAACCCCACAACAGAATCACCATCACAACCCCACGACAGAATCACCATCACAACCCCACAACAGAATCACCATCACAACCCCACAACAGAATCACCATCACAACCCCACGACAGAATCACCATCACAACCCCACAACAGAATCACCATCACAACCCCACGACAGAATCACCATCACAACCCCACGACAGAATCACCATCACAACCCCACAACAGAATCACCATCACAACCCCACGACAGAATCACCATCACAACCCCACGACAGAATCACCATCACAACCCCACAACAGAATCACCATCACAACCCCACAACAGAATCACCATCACAACCCCACGACAGAATCACCATCACAACCCCACAACAGAATCACCATCACAACCCCACAACAGAATCACCATCACAACCCCACGACAGAATCACCATCACAACCCCACAACAGAATCACCATCACAACCCCACGACAGAATCACCATCACAACCCCACAACAGAATCACCATCACAACCCCACAACAGAATCACCATCACAAAAACGCATGATTTAATCTGACTAATATATATATATATATATATATATATATATATATATATATATAACAAGAGTTATATCACAACCCCCACCCATCCACAACCAACCCACCCACTCCACACACAACACCCCCCTACTCCAATTCCTCTCGATGTAGTGGTTGTGGAAGTCGACAGACACTGTCCCACCTCGATATGTAACGGGATGGGTGGGGACCACTTCGATATATATATACACGAGTGGAAGAGCGCGTCCACAACCTCGTCCAATGTAAGGGTAAGGCTAGTGTTGGGGGGGGGGGGGGTTGAGGGTCAATCTACCCCCCTCATACAAGTCATGACACGAGGTTACCCCACCACACATTGTGAGGGGCTGGAACCACCCCATCATGAGGTTATGAGAGAAACTACCCCCACTTACCTCACAACACGGACCTCACAACACAAAGGGGTAATAACAGGAGCGCTGACGGTGGAGAGGCAATACCCCTCATACTACAACCCCCTCATAAGATAATACCCCTCATAATACAACCCCCTCATGAGGCAATACCCTTCATAATACAACCCTCTCATGAGGCAATACCCTTCATAATACAACCCCCTCATGAGGCAATACCCCTCATAATACAACCCCCTCATGAGGCAATACCCTTCATAATACAACCCCCTCATGAGGCAATACCCTTCATAATACAACCCCCTCATGAGGCAATACCCCTCATAATACAACCCCCTCATGAGGCAATACCCTTCATAATACAACCCCCTCATGAGGCAATACCCATCATAATACAACCCCCTCATGAGGCAATACCCCTCATAATACAACCCCCTCATGAGGCAATACCCTTCATAATACAACCCCCTCATGAGGCAATACCCTTCATAATACAACCCCCTCATGAGGCAATACCCTTCATAATACAACCCCCTCATGAGGCAATACCCTTCATAATACAACCCCCTCATGAGGCAATACCCCTCATAATACAACCCCCTCATGAGGCAATACCCTTCATAATACAACCCCCTCATGAGGCAATACCCCTCATAATACAACCCCCTCATGAGGCAATACCCTTCATAATACAACCCCCTCATGAGGCAATACCCTTCATAATACAACCCCCTCATGAGGCAATACCCCTCATAATACAACCCCCTCATGAGGCAATACCCCTCATAATACAACCCCCTCATGAGGCAATACCCTTAATAATACAACCCCCTCATGAGGCAATACCCTTCATAATACAACCCCCTCATGAGGCAATACCCTTCATAATACAACCCCCTCATGAGGCAATACCCTTCATAATACAACCCCCTCATGAGGCAATACCCCTCATAATACAACCCCCTCATGAGGCAATACCCTTCATAATACAACCCCCTCATGAGGCAATACCCCTCATAATACAACCCCTCATGAGGCAATACCCCTCATAATACAACCCCCTCATGAGGCAATACCCTTCATAATACAACCCCCTCATGAGGCAATACCCTTCATAATACAACCCCCTCATGAGGCAATACCCTTCATAATACAACCCCCTCATGAGGCAATACCCTTCATAATACAACCCCCTCATGAGGCAATACCCTTCATAATACAACCCCCTCATGAGGCAATACCCTTCATAATACAACCCCCTCATGAGGCAATACCCTTCATAATACAACCCCCTCATGAGGCAATACCCTTCATAATACAACCCTCTCATGAGGCAATACCCCCCATAATACAACCCCTCATGATGAGAGGTTATACCCCTCATACTACAACCCCCTCTCATGAGGCAATACCCCTCATAATGCAACCCCCTCATGATGAGAGGCAACCCCCCTCATCATGAGAGAGCCGGGTACGTGTGTGTGTGTGTGTGTGAGGGGAGGGAGGGAGGAGGGGGGATATTGCACAAGAAGGTGTCTGTTGAAGAGGAGGGAGGGAGGGAGGGAGGGAGGGAGGGAGGGAGGGAGGGAGGGAGGGAGGGAGGGAGGAGGGAGGGAGGGAGGGGGGAGGGAGAGGGAGGGAGGGTAAGATGCGAGGCGTGAGATGATGGGGGGGGGGGGGGGTCAAGGTCCGGCTTGGCTATCGCCCCCCTATCCCCCATCATAGCCCATCAGAGGACCCCATCTTTTCGGTGCCAATTGATCCCATCCACACGGGGCCAACTGACCCATCCACACGGGGCCAACTGACCCCATCCACACGGGGCTAACTGACCCCATCCACACGGGACTAACTGACCCCATCCACACGGAGCCAACTGACCCCATCCACACGGGGCCAACTGACCCCATCCACACGGGGCCAACTGACCCCATCCACACGGGGCCAACTGACCCCATCCACACGGGGCCAACTGACCCCATCCACACGGGGTCAACTGACCCCATCCACACGGGGCCAACTGACCCCATCCACACGGGGCTAACTGACCCCATCCACACGGGGCCAAATGACCCCATCCACACGGGGCCAACTGACCCCATCCACACGGGGCCAACTGACCCCATCCACACGGGGCCAACTGACCCCATCCACACGGGGCCAACTGACCCCATCCACACGGGGTCAACTGACCCCATCCACACGGGGCCAAATGACCCCATCCACACGGAGCCAACTGACCCCATCCACACGGGGCCAAATGACCCCATCCACATGGGACCAATTGACCCCATCCACACGGGGCCAATTGACCCCATCCACACGGGGTCAACCACGGGGTCAACCCAGCCACTCACGATGTAAGCAACACAAAGACAAGAAACACACTATACACCCCTCCATTAATCACCCCCCCTCCACCACAACCACCACAATCACAACGGGCCACCAACCCCCCCTACATTCACAGTGTTGTAATCACAACAAATTAACACAACGGCGTCGCTAATCACAACAGGTAAGAGGAGATGACGCAGGTGTTACGCCCTCGTACGCAACTCAACGCACTCGCGATACGCAGCCCAAAACTGTATCGTACGCGCATATCATTCTACTTCCAGGCCCTTCCCCTCCCCCTCCTCACCCCCCTAACAACCCCCCACAGCAATTTGCTGATCTCGGAGAACATGACGGGTTATGGTCGAGTTCAATACTGGGGGGGGAGGGGGGAATGTGGGGGAGGGGGGAATGTGGGGGAGAGGGGGAATGTGGGGGAGGGGGAATGTGGGGAGAGGGGAATGTGGGGAGGGGGGAATGTGAGGGAGGGGGAATGTGGGGGAGAGGGGGAATGTGGGGGAGGGGGGAATGTGGGGAGAGGGGAATGTGGGGAGGGGGGAATGTGGGGGAGGGGGAATGTGGGGGAGAGGGGAATGTGGGGGAAGGGGAATGTGGGGGAGGGGGAGGGAGGGAGGGGTTGATTACGTGTCGCACAGGGGGGGGAGGGAGGGGGGGGTGTTGGGGTTACACGCTTGAAGAAGTGGGTAAAAGGGGGGGAAGGTGGGGGGGTAGTAACCACGTCCCGGGGGGGGGGGGTGTGTACACTGTGGGAAGTACACCTTGTGTACTTATTGAGCAGAGAATGTACATACCTTCTGTCAGGGGTGTGTAGTACACTCCGTAACCCATCCTTTAACACCACTACAGTAAGGCTGAGTGTGTTCGCTATATATATATATATATATATATATATATATATATATATATATATATATCAACAGGTTTTTAACTAAACCGTTAAGTTATTATGGTTAATATTACGATAATTGTCGTGACCCACTTACAAGCCGGACGAAACGATCATTAGATTAATCTGATTAATCCAAATATCAATCCAACATTAATCCAAATATTAATCCAACATTAATCCAAACATTAATCCAAACCCGCCTTGATCATCTACCAGACAAGGTTGCAACACCTGACACACACCTCCCTCTGGCCCAGCGCTCATCACAACCTACAACAACAACAACAACAACAACAACAACAACTTCATCCAAAGTTGTATATATTCAGCAGGGGCCCCTCCCTCCCTCCCTCCCTCCCTCCCTCCTCGGTGGGGGTTGCCTCCTCACGTGTGTGAACCCGGCTCAAAAATTATGATCCATGATCGTGTACACATAATGTACCCCACGCTGCCACATGTGTCTGGTGTACATGTGGCTGTGTACATATATACATGCAGAGGTCAGTCATGTGTGCGTCCAGAGGTCAGTCATGTGTGCGTGCGTAGGCCAGTTATGTGTGCGTGCGTAGGTCAGTCATGTGTACGTACGTAGGTCAGTCATGTGTACGTGCGTAGGTCAGTCATGTGTACGTGCATAGGTCAGTCATGTGTGCGTAGGTAGGTCAGTCATGTGTGCGTACGTAGGCCAGTCATGTGTGCGTACGTAGGCCAGTCATGTGTACGTGCGTAGGTCAGTCATGTGTGCGTGCGTGGGTCAGTCATGTGTGCGTGCGTAGGTGTCATGTGTACGTGCGTAGGTCAGTCATGTGTACGTAGGTAGGTCAGTCATGTGTGCGTACGTAGGCCAGTCATGTGTGAGTACGTAGGCCAGTCATGTGTACGTGCGTAGGTCAGTCATGTGTGCGTGCGTAGGTCAGTCATGTGTGCGTGCGTAGGTCAGTCATGTGTGCGTGCGTAGGTCAGTCATGGTGTATGACAAGGCTGGTGTCATACATGGTGTATGACAGGTGGTGTCATACACGGTGACCTATGACAGCTGGTGTTCATGCATGGTGTATGACAAGGCCGGTGTCATACATGGTGTATGACAGCTGGTGTCATACACGGTGACCTATGACAGCTGGTGTTCATGCATGGTGTATGACAAGGCCGGTGTCATACATGGTGTATGGCAAGGCTGGTGTCATACACGGTGTATGACAAGGCTGGTGTCATACATACACGGTGTATGACAAGGCTGGTGTCATACATGATGTATGACAAGGCTGGTGTCATACACGGTGTATGACAAGGCTGGTGTCATACATACACGGTGTATGACAAGGCTGGTGTCATACATGGTGTATGACAAGGCTGGTGTCATACATGGTGTATGACAGCTGGTGTCATACACGGTGTATGACAGCTGGTGTTCATGCATGGTGTATGACAAGGCAAGTGTCATACATGGTGTATGACAAGGCTGGTGTCATACATGGTGTATGGCAAGGCTGGTGTCATACATACACGGTGTATGACAAGGCTGGTGTCATACTTGGTGTATGACAAGGCTGGCGTCATACATGGTGTATGACAAGGCTGGCGTCATACATGGTGTATGACAAGGCTGGTGTCATACATGGTGTATGACAAAGCTGGTGTCATACATACACGGTGTATGACAAGGCTGGTGTCATACATGGTGTATGACAAGGCTGGTGTCATACATGGTGTATGACAAGGCTGGTGTCATACATGGTGTATGACAAGGCTGGTGTCCATACATGGTGTATGACAAGGCTGGTGTCATACATGGTGTATGACAAGGCTGGTGTCATACATGGTGTATGACAAGGCTGGTGTCATACATGGTGTATGGCAAGGCTGGTGTCATACATGGTGTATGACAAGGCTGATGTCATACATGGTGTATGACAGAGCTGGTGTCATACATGGTGTATGACAAGGCTAGTGTCATACATGGTGTATGACAAGGCTGGTGTCATACATGGTGTATGACAAGGCTGGTGTCATACATGGTGTATGACAAGGCTGGTGTCATACATGGTGTATGACAAGGCTGGTGTCATACATGGTGTATGACAAGGCTGGTGTCATACATGGTGTATGGCAAGGCTGGTGTCATACACGGTGTATGACAAGGCTGGTGTCATACACGGTGTATGACAAGGCTGGTGTCATACACGGTGTATGACAAGGCTGGTGTCATACACGGTGTATGACAAGGCTGGTGTCATACACGGTGTATGACAAGGCTGGTGTCATACACGGTGTATGACAAGGCTGGTGTCATACACGGTGTATGACAAGGCTGGTGTCATACACGGTGTATGACAAGTGTGTTTGGTCTTAATAGCGACTCTGACACCTAATGAATGTGAACATAAGGTCTACCGATCAATGGCTGTGACTTGACGCTAACGACCTTAATGACCCCAGGCTAATTGGCAGTTGTGAACGCCCAGTGACCTAACCATCCCACTGTCTTCCCGCATGACAATACAGAACAAACAAAACAAACAAAACAAACAAAACACAACTTACCTCAATACAACCACTAATTAGTGAGTGGTGTTCTGTGGTGAAGTGTGGTAGAATGGTCATCATCATTACAGTGGTGAAGTGTGGTAGAATGGTCATTATCATAAGTGGTGTTGTGTGGTGAAGTGTGGTAGAATGGTCATTATCATAAGTGGTGTTGTGTGGTGAAGTGTGGTAGAATGGTCATCATCATTACAGTGGTGAAGTGTGGTAGAATGATCATAAGTGGTTGTGTGGTGAATGTGGTAGAATGGTCGTCATCATGAGGTGTTGTGTGGTGGTGTGGTAGAATGGTCATCATCATAAGAGGTGATGTGTGGTGAATGTGGTAGAATGGTCATTATAAGTGTTGTGTGGTGAAGTGTGGTAGAATGGTCATTATCATAAGTGGTGTTGTGTGGTGAAGTGTGGTAGAATGGTCATCATCATAAGTGGTGTTGTGTGGTGAATGTGGTAGAATGGTCATTATAACAGTGTTGTGTGGTGAAGTGTGGTAGAATGGTCATTATCATAAGTGGTGTTGTGTGGTGAAGTGTGGTAGAATGGTCATCATCATAAGTGGTGTTGTGTGGTGAATGTGGTAGAATGGTCATTATAACAGTGTTGTGTGGTGAAGTGTGGTAGAATGGTCATTATCATAAGTGGTGTTGTGTGGTGAAGTGTGGTAGAATGGTCATCATCATAAGTGGTGTTGTGTGGTGAAGTGTGGTAGAATGGTCATCATAAGAGGTGGTGTGTGGTGAAGTGTGGTAGAATGGTCATCATAATAAGTGGTGTTGTGTGGTGAATGTGGTAGAATGGTCGTCATCATAAGAGGTGTTGTGTGGTGAAGTGTGGTAGAATGGTCATTATTACAGTGGTGTTGTGTGGTGAAGTGTGGTAGAATGGTCATCATAAAAGTGGTGTTGTGTGGTGAAGTGTGGTAGAATGGTCATCATCACAGCGGTGGTGTGTGGTGAAGTGTGGTAGAATGGTCATTATCATAAGTGGTGTTCTGTGGTGAAGTGTGGTAGAATGGTCATCATAAGTGGTGTTGTGTGGTGAAGTGTGGTAGAATGGTCATCATCACAGTGGTGTTGTGTGGTGAAGTGTGGTAGAATGGTCATGATAATAAGTGGTGTGTGGTGAATGTGGTAGAATGGTCGTCATCATAAGAGGTGGTGTGTGGTGGTGTGGTAGAATGGTCATTATAACAGTGGTGTTGTGTGGTGAAGTGTGGTAGAATGGTCATTATCATAAGAGGTGGTGTGTGGTGAAGTGTGGTAGAATGATCATAAGTGGTGTTGTGTGGTGAATGTGGTAGAATGGTCGTCATCATAAGAGGTGGTGTGTGGTGAAGTGTGGTAGAATGGTCAACTTCACTATATTGGTAGAGTGTGTGTGTGTGTGTGTGTGGTAGAATGTCCACCTTCCCTAGAATGGTGGTAGTGTATGTGTGACTAAGTGTGGTAGAACGCCACAAAGCAATACTTACACTTGACTACACCAGTCTGTTCCAAAGACTCGAACCTGGCCCATCCAGTACACTCACCTGGAAGTATAAATGCCATAATTAACATCAACAATGGAACAGGAAAAATTTCTCATGTCCATTAATAACATAGACATCTGAAGACGTTAACAAAACCACTATTATCGTACATCATAACAATACCTTTGAAATACACATTAATTGCCATAAATCAAAATTTTGATATCCTACGACAGTAGTGATGTATATAGTTAATATAAACCCAACAAACGAATGGTGCAAATGGCAATTTCATCCGTCAAGGTCATCCATCTCGGCAGAGTCGCGGGCTACCAGCAAACAAAGACAATTTACCGGTAAAGCAGAACACAATGGCATCATCATCCCTACCGAACCCGGCGCGCTCATTGGCCGCCGGCGCACGCCCACTGACGTCACGGGGTATCTGGGAAACCGCATTGGCTCCCTGGCTCCGTGACGTTCCGCAGGTGAATTGGCTGCCGGGAAACGCTCCCCGACGTCACGAAGAATCCAGGAAACTGGATTGGCTCTCTACGAGAAACTCGGTGACGTCATTTCTCATCAGGAAAACCGGATTGGCCTGCTGCCCGATGACGTAGCACAGGTGACTCATAACCCAGTCAGACGACCTCACAATCACTTGAGAAACCTCAGTAAGGTGGAGGGAAATGATTATCTGGATTACAGGGAGGAGGGAAGGGTCGTTAAGTGGTTTAAGAGGGTTTACTGAGAACTGGCCAGTGAGCATGGCTGAGGCTTCAACCACCACGCAATCCACCTGCTCAATAACGACCGTTAGATATGAACCCCCATCCAACCCCACCCTAACCCACCCCACCACACCCCACACTAACCCACCCCACCACACCCCACCCCACACTAACCATCATGGCCGACAAACTACTGGATTGCCCTCCCAATACAGATACCCCCCCCCCGACCCCTACAATCACAACGACCCATTAACCTACACGTATATCTACGTGGGTAATTATGATATACTTCAATACCCTCTGATGAAACACCTTGGTTTGGTCTCTGACCCAGCTGTGTGGGGGGGGGGGGGGGGGGTAGAAGACCTCCCAGACGTTAAGGTCAAGGACCATTTAAGAACACTACACAAAAAAGTCCTTCAGAACCAAATTCTGAAATGAATAATTCAAAATTCTGTCAATAATGTAAAAGGCTCTGTCAATCTAAATGGCTGTCAATAATGCAAAAGGCTCTGTCAATCTAAATGTCTGTCAATAATGTAAAAGGCTCTGTCAATAATGTAAAAGGCTCTGTCAATCTAAAAGGCTCTGTCAATAATGTAAAAGGCTCTGTCAATCTAAAAGGCTCTGTCAATAATGTAAAAGGCTCTGTCAATCTAAAAGGCTCTGTCAATAATGTAAAAGGCTCTGTCAATCTAAATGGCTCTGTCAATACTGTAAAAGGCTCTGTCACTCTAAATGGCTCTGACAATAATGTAAAAGGCTCTGTCAATAATGTAAAAGGCTCTGTCAATCTAAATGGCTCTGTCAATAATGTAAAAGGCTCTGTCAATCTAAATGGCTCTATCAATAATGTAAAAGGCTCTGTCAACCTAAATGTCTCTGTCAATAATGTAAAAGGCTCTGTCAATCTAAATGTCTCTGTCGATAATGTAAAAGGCTCTGTCAATCTAAATGGCTGTCAATAATGTAAAAGGCTCTGTCAATCTAAATGGCTGTCAATAATGTAAAAGGCTCTGTCAATCTAAATGGCTGTCAATAATGTAAAAGGCTCTGTCAACCTAAATGTCTCTGTCAATAATGTAAAAGGCTCTGTCAATCTAAATGTCTCTGTCAATAATGTAAAAGGCTCTGTCAATCTAAATGGCTGTCAATAATGTAAAAGGCTCTGTCAACCTAAATGTCTCTGTCAATAATGTAAAAGGCTCTGTCAATCTAAATGTCTCTGTCAATAATGTAAAAGGCTCTGTCAATCTAAATGGCTGTCAATAATGTAAAAGGCTCTGTCAACCTAAATGTCTCTGTCAATAATGTAAAAGGCTCTGTCAACCTAAATGTCTCTGTCAATAATGTAAAAGGCTCTGTCAATCTAAATGGCTCTGTCAATAATGTAAAAGGCTCTGTCAATAATGTAAAAGGCTCTGTCAACCTAAATGGCTCTGTCAATCTAAATGGCTCTGTCAATAATGTAAAAGGCTCTGTCAATCTAAATGTCTCTGTCAATAATGTAAAAGGCTCTGTCAATAATGTAAAAGGCTCTGTCAACCTAAATGGCTCTGTCAATAATGTAAAAGGCTCTGTCAATCTAAATGTCTGTCAATAATGTAAAAGGCTATGTCAATCTAAATGGCTCTGTCAATAATGTAAAAGGCTCTGTCAATCTAAATGGCTCAGTCAATAACGTAAAAGGCTCTGTCAACCTAAATGTCTCTGTCAATAATGTAAAAGGCTCTGTCAATCTAAATGGCTCTGTCAATAATGTAAAAGGCTCTGTCAATCTAAATGGCTCTGTCAATGATGTAAAAGGCTCTGTCAACCTAAATGTCTCTGTCAATAATGTAAAAGGCTATGTCAATCTAAATGTCTCTGTCAATGATGTAAAAGGCTCTGTCAATCTAAATGGCTCTGTCAATAATGTAAAAGGCCTCGTATGCCTCACCAGGTTACAGAGAGACATAATGTAACAGTATGGGATACAGATGGCCCGGTACAGGCAGGTTACAGCCAAGTCCATTTCATGACATTATATACCACACGTGCTATGGGTACAGGCACGATATTACAGGCATAGTTTTGTAAGGGTGTTACAGCTACAGGTGAGATGGTTACAGGGAAGATATTACAGGCATAGTTTTGTAAGGGTGTTACAGCTACAGATGAGGTGTTTACAGGTGGTAACAGTCATAGTTTGTGAGGGTGTTACAGCAACAGGTGAGGTGGTTACAGGTGGTAAGTCATAGTTTGTAAGGGTGTTACAGCTACAGGTGAGATGGTTACAAGTGGTAACAGTCATAGTTTTGTAAGGGTGTTACAGCAACAGGTGAGGTGGTTACAGGTGGTTACAAGCATAGTTTGTAAGGGTGTTACAGCAACAGGTGAGGTGGTTACAGGTGGTTACAGGGAAGATATTACAAGCAAAGTTTGTAAGGGTGTTACAGCTACAGGTGAGGTGGTTACAGGCAAGATGTTACAGGTACAAGTGTACGCTGGTGATACAGCTACAGGTGGCGTGGTTACAGGTGGTGAGGTTGGCGTGTGGATTACAAAGTTGGTTTGGATACAGACACTCAACCACTGAGACTGGCTGGGTGTGGGAGGTGAACACCCACATGACTTGTGGGCGTGAATTCCATGGGTGATGGGCGTGAAGCCCTGGAGTGATGGGGAAGGGTGATGGGCGTGGAGCCCTAGGGTGATGGGGTGGGTGATGGGCGTGGGCGTGGATTACTAGGGTGATGGGGTGGGTGGTGGGCGTGGATTACTAGGGTGATGGGCGTGGGCGTGGATTCCTAGGGTGATAGGGGTGGGTGATGGGCGTGGAGCCCTAGGGTGATGGGGTGGGTGATGGGCGTGGAGCTCTAGGGTGATGGGGGTGGGTGATGGGCGTGGAGCCCTAGGGTGATGGGTGTGGGCGTGGATTCCTAGAGAGATGGGGGTGGATGATGTTCGTGGATTCCTAGGGTGATGGGGGTGGGTGATGGGGGTGGGTGAAGGGGTGGGCAGGGAGCGGAGGTCAAGACCAGGAGAGATGGCAGGCACTTCCGCCCACCACCACCCACATCCTGTCCAATGACGTCCGACTGTGGTATTTCCCATCATGAACCCCCACACCTTCACCCACCCACTCCTTCACCCACACACACCTTCACCCACACACACACACACCTCATCCATCCACTCTACACCTTCACCCACACACATATCTCACCCATCCACTCTACACCTTCACCCACCCATACACACACCTCACCCATCCACTCTACACCTTCACCCACACACACACCTCACCCATCCACTCTACACCTTCACCCACCCATACACACACCTCACCCATCCACTCTACACCTTCACCCACACACACACACACACACACCTCACCCATCCACTCTACACCTTCACCCACACACACACACACACACACCTCACCCATCCACTCTACACCTTCACCCACACACACACCTCACCCATCCACTCTACACCTTCACCCACACACTCATCTCACCCATCAACACCTTCACCCACACACACACACCTCACCCATCCACTCTACACCTTCACCCACACACACACCTCACCCATCCACTCTACACCTTCACCCACACACACACACCTCACCCATCCACTCTACACCTTCACCCACACACACACCTCACCCATCCACTCTACACCTTCACCCACACACACACCTCACCCACCCACTCTACACCTTCACCCACACACACACACCTCACCCATCCACTCTACACCTTCACCCACCCACACACCTTCACCCACACACACACCTCACCGATCCCTCTACACCTTCACCCACCCACACTTTCACTCACCCACACACCTCATCCATCCACTCTACACCTTCACCCACCCACACACCTCACCGATCCCTCTACACCTTCACCCACCCACCTCACCCATCCACTCTACACCTTCACCCACCCACCCACACACCTCACCCATCCACTCTACACAAACCTACACCCTCACACCTCACCCATCCACCCACACCTTCACCCACACACCTCACCCATTCACTCTACACCCGCCCACACATCTCACCCATCCACTCTCCACACACACACACACACCCACACCTCTACCCATCCACTCTACACCCTCCCACACCTTCACCCACCCACAACCAACTCATCCACTCTACACTCACCCACACCTTCACCCACCCTCCCACACCTCACCCATCCACTCTACACCCACCCACAACTTCACACACCCTCACTCAATCCCACCCATGCACTCTACACCCACCCTTACCCACCCATGCACTCTACACACACCCACACACACTACACTCACACACCCATGCACTCTAACACACCCACTCACCCTCTACACCCTCAGACCCACCCGGTCTACACCCAACCACCCACACTCTCTACACCCATCCACAGCTTCACTACACCCACACACACTCCCACAGGCTCTTTACACTCACCGACACCTTCACTACACCCATACCCAACCCACACCCTCTCTCTACACACCCACCCTCCATACCCACACCCTCTCTACACCCACCCACACCCTCTCTACACCCACCCACACCCTCTCTACACCCACCTACACCCTCTCTACACCCTATACATCGTACTATTTTGAGCAGCGGTGTGGTGACAGTCGCATGTGTTGACCACACACCAGCTGGTCTGTGCCACACTGCCCCCTCTGTGTACCACATGACCACCACCACCACCTGCCCTCAGATGGTCCACACACACACACACACACACACACACTCCCCCCTTCACCATCTGAAGCCACGGTGGTGGGGGGGGGGGAGATGTGGGTGTGTATGTACCACAGCTGCCCAGGTTTAGGCTGAGAGAGAGAGAGAGAGAGAGAGAGAGAGAGAGAGAGAGAGAGAGAGAGAGAGAGAGAGAGAGAGAGAGCAACATTAAAGATATAATTGCAACCAACATGACAAAGGCTCCGCCAATGAGAAGTCTGGACCCGACCCTTTATATCTTTATATATATATATATATATATATATATATATATATATATATATATATATATATATATATTGAAAGGATCACAATCTTGCGCGTGTTCAAGTATATTCCTATGAGTCCACGGGGGAAAATGAAACACGATAAGTTGCCAAGTGCACTTTCGTGTCATAATCACATCATCAGGGGAGAGACAAGAGAGAAATATAACAGTCAGTTGATATACAACGAAGAGACGAAGCTGTGTGGGGGGGGGGGGGCCCCAGCAAGAAGGGGGGAGGGGTGGCACGTGGCAATATAGGAAAGGGGGGTGGGCGAGGGGAGTTAAGGGGAGATCGACCCTCACAAAGAGGGGAGGGGAGGCAAATAATGATATAATAAAAGATACTCCCCCTCTCCCCTCCTTCTCCCCTCTCGTCCATCAGAGTGGGGGGTGGGGGGAGGGGGGGCCATGACAGGGTCACTGCCATACGAACAACGTGTGGGGGGGGAAGTGGGGGTGAGGGGGGGGACGAGGCAGGGTGGGGGATAAGGTGATGGGGGAAGACGAGCTAGGATGGGAATAGGGTGATGGGGGAGACGAGGCAGGGTGGGAATAGGGTGAGGGGAGGAGATGAGGCAGGGTGGGAATAGGGTGAGGGGAGGAGACGAGGCAGGGTGGGAATAGGGTGATAGGGGGGGGAGGGGCGTAGAGGGAGTGAGAATGGGGAGAAGTGAGAGAGGGGAGTGAGAGAGGGAGGTCCACATTATGGACCAATCTCCCCCTACGCAATACATCATCAATCTAAGCCATAAAGGCCTCCCCCCCCACACAACCCTCCCACCCACTCAACTCCCCCCTCCCCCTCCCCCACATCAACCACACCAAGCCCTTGTGTTACGGACAATAGAGACACAATCTTTTCGGTAAATGTGAGACGTTTCATGTGAACACGCAGGACACCACAGTGGGCCGACCTAACCATAGATGGCGCGCGGGTCGCCTCCTTCAAAGCCTCGGGGATCGAACCGGTCACCACAATCCACGACCCCCTAAGCTTATATAGTCCATTAGGACCCTCCCACAACTTGATCCACACCACCACAAGTCCTCCTCGTCCATACCTCCCCCCCCCCACCCCACGTTGTCCCCACCCCCAGCACAAGCCGTCCACACACACCCCACCCCCACCACAAGCCGTCCACACGCACCACCCCCACCACAAGCCGTCCACACACACCCACCCCCACCACAAGCCGTCCACACGCACCACCCCCACCACAAGCCGTCCACACACCCCACCCCCACCACAAGCCGTCCACACACCCCACCCCCACCACAAGCCATCCACACACCACCACCCCAACCACAAGCCGTCCACACCCCCCACCCCCACCACATGCCGTCCACATCCCACACCACAAGCTGTCCCCACCCCCACCACAAGCCATCCACACCCTCCACCCCTACCACAAGCCGTCACACCTTCCACCCCTACCACAAGCCGTCCACACACCACCACCCTCACCACAAACAGTCAGATGGGATGAAGTCTTCACGTATGATATAATAAAGGAGGTGGGGGGAAGCTATCAATGGTGTAATAAAGGAGGGGGAGCTACTGAACATCTTGTACTGCCGGCTGATAATGACTGCAAACAACACATGTGTATACAACCGAGTGCAGACAACAACACATGGTTAAAATAAATAAATAAATAAATAAAACTAAATGTCAAAATCCATTTCTCAAATAATGTCCAGAATATTGAAAAGTGTGCGAGAGATACGGCCTAAACAAGCAGGAGGGTGAAAGGCGTGAACGGGATAGATTGAATTGGAACGATGTGGTATACTGGGGTCGACGTACTGTCAGTGGACTGAACCAGGGCATGTGAAGCGTCTGGGGTAAACCATGGAAAGGTCTGTGGGGCCTGGATGTGGAAAGGGAGCTGTGGTTTCGGTGCATTACACATGACAGCTAGAGAATGGACGTGAGCTGACGTGACCATTATTCGTCTAAGACGCTACCTCACAAACGCGGAAAACGGCGATCAAATATGAAAAAAAAATATATATATACATAATTCGGTTTCCACTCCAATACACATCATTTCTTTTTGGACAAATTACTCACAAAATTCGAATCGTGGAATCAAATATTCGTTGAATTTTTCTCTCGGTAAACTGAAATGTGTTGCCAATACTAGAACACTCGGGTGGGCCCCAGAGATGGAGGCAACACTGTCTTCCATCACGCAATACCCAACACCTTGCAACACACAAGTGTGGCCAATTCCCCTGGGTGCAGTTTACGACAACACACAGCACAGGTTGGCCAAACATCGGGTCGTCCCTCAAGCCCTTTAAATGTCCTTACAGAACTGAGTAAGAAACACACACACACACATATTACATACATACACACACATATACACATACACCGGCGGTCCGAGAGAGAGAGAGAGAGAGAGAGAGAGAGAGAGAGAGAGAGAGAGAGAGAGAGAGAGAGACCCACCACTGTAGAGGTAATATACCACACTTAATAATTCCCACCTCGAACATCGACACAGTGGATGACAATGGACCAATATTTCACCAGTGGGAGATGTGTGTTTCCCACTGTGGCAGAGTCACACTTGACCCCCCCTGGAGGGGGGGGGGGAGGTCACACATGCTCCTCCCTCACACAGACCACCGGCAGGGAGCATACCATCTCCCTGGACCGGCAGGGAGCATACCATCTCCCTGGACCGGCAGGGCGCATACCATCCTCTCCCTGGACCGGCAGGCGTGAACAACAGAGGACTGAGTCTTTGAGGGAATATCCTCACTTGGCCCCCTTCTCTATTCCTTCTTTTGGAAAATTGAAAACGAGAGGGGAGGATTTCCAGCCCCCCTCAGCTCCCTCTCCTTTTAGTCGCCTTCTTCGACACGCAGAGAATACGTGGCAAGTATTCTTTCTCCCCTATCCCCAGGGTGAATATATATATATATATATATATATATATATATATATATATATATATATATATATATATATGCAACCCAACGACATAAACATGTATATACATACACGTCCACACACGCACATATACATACCTATAAATCTCAACGTTTTGTTTCATACTATTCGCCATTTCCCGCATTAGCGAGGTAGCGTTAAGAACAGAGGACTGGACCTTTGAGGGAATATCCTCACCTGGCCCCCTTCTCTGTTCCTTCTTTTGGAAAATTAAAAAAAAAAAAAAATATATACACACATATACACACACAGACATATAAAAATATACACATGTACATAATTCATACTGTCTGCCTTTATTCATTCCCATCGCCACCTCGCCACACATGGAATACCATCCCCCTCCCCCCTCATGTGAGCGAGGTAGCGCTAGGAAAAGACACCAAAGGCCCCATTCGTTCACACTCAGTCTCTAGCTGTCATGCAATAATGCACCGAAACCACAGCTCCCTTTCCACATCCAGGCCCCACAGAACTTTCCATGGTTTACCCCAGACGCTTCACATGCCCTGGTTCAATCCATTGACAGCACGTCGACCCCGGTATACCACATCGTTCCAATTCACTCTATTCCTTGCCCTCCTTTCACCCTCCTGCATGTTCAGGCCCCGATCACACAAAATCTTTTTCACTCCATCTTTCCACCTCCAAACTCACCAGCCACAGTTAAGCAAGATGAGGTACGACAATATAAACAGGCACAGACCCTGTTGCCATGTGAGGTCAAAAGACCACCACCCCGTGACCCCGGACCACCCCGTGACCCCGGACCACCCCGTGACCCCGAGGTCATCCCCGACCCGCCACCTCAGGGCTGTGAGACAATGTGAGGTCACACTCGTGTGTGACACTTCATCTCACAACCACCAGGCCACAACCCAACCCTGCAACCGACATACTGATTACAACAACAACAACCAAGAAGATTATAACAATAACAACAACAACAACAACCAAGATTATAACAATAACAACAAGAACCAAGAAATGACAGGAAAATACCATAAAGAAAATGTAATGTAAACACTGAATTTACATATGCCAAGCGTCATCACAAGTCTCACAACTTCTACAAGTGTGTTGTAATCTACCATCATAACACCTGAGCCAGCCATACATTATATAACTACAACCTTTCTCTTGTACAAACTGACTGACTTACAACTACAACTGTTATGCTCCACAACCCTCGCTGCCTCCACTGTGGACCAAGTCGACTTCACAACCTGGCTTAATCACAACCTGGCTTAAAGGCCTATATAAGTAAGCACATAAGTAAGTAAGTTAAGTAAGTAAGTGACTGAGTGAGTAGTAGTAGTAATAGTAGTGCTAGTGGTAGTAGTAGTAGTAGCAGGAACCCCCAGCAGGAGCAGCAGGAACCCCCAGCAGGAGCAGCAGGAACCCCCAGCAGGAGCAGCAGGAACCCCCAGCAGGAGCAGCAGGAACCCCCAGCAGGAGCAGTAGGAACCCCCAGCAGGAGCAGCAGGAACCCCCAGCAGGAGCAGTAGGAACCCCCAGCAGGAGCAGTAGGAACCCCCAGCAGGAGCAGTAGGAACCCCCAGCAGGAGCAGCAGGAACCCCCAGCAGGAGCAGTAGGAACCCCCAGCAGGAGCAGTAGGAACCCCCAGCAGGAGCAGCAGGAACCCCCAGCAGGAGCAGTAGGAACCCCCAGCAGGAGCAGTAGGAACCCCCAGCAGGAGCAGTAGGAACCCCCAGCAGGAGCAGTAGGAACCCCCAGCAGGAGCAGTAGGAACCCCCAGCAGGAGCAGTAGGAACCCCCAGCAGGAGCAGTAGGAACCCCCAGCAGGAGCAGCAGGAACCCCCAGCAGGAGCAGCAGGAACCCCCAGCAGGAGCAGTAGGAACCCCCAGCAGGAGCAGAGGAACCCCCAGCAGGAGCAGCAGGAACCCCCAGCAGGAGCAGCAGGAACCCCCAGCAGGAGCAGCAGGAACCCCCAGCAGGAGCAGCAGGAACCCCCAGCAGGAGCAGTAGGAACCCCCAGCAGGAGCAGCAGGAACCCCCAGCAGGAGCAGTAGGAACCCCCAGCAGGAGCAGTAGGAACCCCCAGCAGGAGCAGTAGGAACCCCCAGCAGGAGCAGCAGGAACCCCCAGCAGGAGCAGCAGGAACCCCCAGCAGGAGCAGCAGGAACCCCCAGCAGGAGCAGTAGGAACCCCCAGCAGGAGCAGCAGGAACCCCCAGCAGGAGCAGCAGGAACCCCCAGCAGGAGCAGCAGGAACCCCCAGCAGGAGCAGCAGGAACCCCCAGCAGGAGCAGCAGGAACCCCCAGCAGGAGCAGCAGGAACCCCCAGCAGGAGCAGCAGGAACCCCCAGCAGGAGCAGCAGGAACCCCCAGCAGGAGCAGCAGGAACCCCCAGCAGGAGCAGCAGGAACCCCCAGCAGGAGCAGTAGGAACCCCCAGCAGGAGCAGCAGGAACCCCCAGCAGGAGCAGTAGGAACCCCCAGCAGGAGCAGCAGGAACCCCCAGCAGGAGCAGTAGGAACCCCCAGCAGGAGCAGTAGGAACCCCCAGCAGGAGCAGCAGGAACCCCCAGCAGGAGCAGCAGGAACCCCCAGCAGGAGCAGCAGGAACCCCCAGCAGGAGCAGCAGGAACCCCCAGCAGGAGCAGTAGGAACCCCCAGCAGGAGCAGTAGGAACCCCCAGCAGGAGCAGTAGGAACCCCCAGCAGGAGCAGCAGGAACCCCCAGCAGGAGCAGTAGGAACCCCCAGCAGGAGCAGCAGGAACCCCCAGCAGGAGCAGCAGGAACCCCCAGCAGGAGCAGTAGGAACCCCCAGCAGGAGCAGTAGGAACCCCCAGCAGGAGCAGTAGGAACCCCCAGCAGGAGCAGTAGGAACCCCCAGCAGGAGCAGTAGGAACCCCCAGCAGGAGCAGTAGGAACCCCCAGCAGGAGCAGTAGGAACCCCCAGCAGGAGCAGTAGGAACCCCCAGCAGGAGCAGCAGGAACCCCCAGCAGGAGCAGCAGGAACCCCCAGCAGGAGCAGCAGGAACCCCCAGCAGGAGCAGCAGGAACCCCCAGCAGGAGCAGTAGGAACCCCCAGCAGGAGCAGTAGGAACCCCCAGCAGGAGCAGTAGGAACCCCCAGCAGGAGCAGTAGGAACCCCCAGCAGGAGCAGCAGGAACCCCCAGCAGGAGCAGCAGGAACCCCCAGCAGGAGCAGCAGGAACCCCCAGCAGGAGCAGTAGGAACCCCCAGCAGGAGCAGTAGGAACCCCCAGCAGGAGCAGTAGGAACCCCCAGCAGGAGCAGTAGGAACCCCCAGCAGGAGCAGTAGGAACCCCCAGCAGGAGCAGTAGGAACCCCCAGCAGGAGCAGCAGGAACCCCCAGCAGGAGCAGTAGGAACCCCCAGCAGGAGCAGTAGGAACCCCCAGCAGGAGCAGCAGGAACCCCCAGCAGGAGCAGTAGGAACCCCCAGCAGGAGCAGTAGGAACCCCCAGCAGGAGCAGTAGGAACCCCCAGCAGGAGCAGCAGGAACCCCCAGCAGGAGCAGCAGGAACCCCCAGCAGGAGCAGTAGGAACCCCCAGCAGGAGCAGCAGGAACCCCCAGCAGGAGCAGCAGGAACCCCCAGCAGGAGCAGTAGGAACCCCCAGCAGGAGCAGCAGGAACCCCCAGCAGGAGCAGCAGGAACCCCCAGCAGGAGCAGCAGGAACCCCCAGCAGGAGCAGCAGGAACCCCCAGCAGGAGCAGTAGGAACCCCCAGCAGGAGCAGTAGGAACCCCCAGCAGGAGCAGTAGGAACCCCCAGCAGGAGCAGCAGGAACCCCCAGCAGGAGCAGCAGGAACCCCCAGCAGGAGCAGCAGGAACCCCCAGCAGGAGCAGTAGGAACCCCCAGCAGGAGCAGTAGGAACCCCCAGCAGGAGCAGTAGGAACCCCCAGCAGGAGCAGTAGGAACCCCCAGCAGGAGCAGTAGGAACCCCCAGCAGGAGCAGTAGGAACCCCCAGCAGGAGCAGTAGGAACCCCCAGCAGGAGCAGCAGGAACCCCCAGCAGGAGCAGTAGGAACCCCCAGCAGGAGCAGTAGGAACCCCCAGCAGGAGCAGCAGGAACCCCCAGCAGGAGCAGTAGGAACCCCCAGCAGGAGCAGTAGGAACCCCCAGCAGGAGCAGTAGGAACCCCCAGCAGGAGCAGCAGGAACCCCCAGCAGGAGCAGCAGGAACCCCCAGCAGGAGCAGTAGGAACCCCCAGCAGGAGCAGCAGGAACCCCCAGCAGGAGCAGCAGGAACCCCCAGCAGGAGCAGTAGGAACCCCCAGCAGGAGCAGCAGGAACCCCCAGCAGGAGCAGCAGGAACCCCCAGCAGGAGCAGCAGGAACCCCCAGCAGGAGCAGTAGGAACCCCCAGCAGGAGCAGTAGGAACCCCCAGCAGGAGCAGTAGGAACCCCCAGCAGGAGCAGCAGGAACCCCCAGCAAGCAGGAAGGAACACAAGGTGGAATACATCCACCCCGGCCCGTTACTCACCCCACTCAATCATCCACCGTGACTCCCCACACCTTCTCCCCACCCACACCCCACCTTCTCCCCAACCACATCCCACCTTCTCCCCACCCACACCCCACCTTCTCCCCACCCACAACCCACCTTCTCCCCACCCACACCCCACCTTCTCCCCACCCACACCCCAACCTCTCCCCACCCACACCCCACCTTCTCCCCACTCACACCCCACCTTCTCCCCACCCACACCCCAACCTCTCCCCACCCACACCCCACCTTCTCCCCACCCACACCCCACCTTCTCCCCACCCACACCCCACCTTCTCCCCACCCACACCCCAACCTCTCCCCACCCACACCCCACCTTCTCCCCACCCACACCCCACCTTCTCCCCACCCACACCCCAACCTCTCCCCACCCACACCCCACCTTCTCCCCACTCACACCCCACCTTCTCCCCACCCACACCCCAACCTCTCCCCACCCACACCCCACCTTCTCCCCACCCACACCCCACCTTCTCCCCACTAAGCGTCTGGGAATAAGTCGTGACCCAAGTGATTCAATCCTCACAATCAAAGGTCACACCAGACTCTCACTCCACCTCACACTTCCTCATAATGGTTCCACACCTCACACTTCCTCATAATGGTTCCACACCTCACACTTCCTCATAATGGATCCACACCTCACACTTCCTCATAATGGTTCCACACCTCACACTTTCTCATAATGGATCCACACCTCACACTTCCTCATAATGGTTCCACACCTCACACTTCCTCATAATGGATCCACACCTCACACTTCCTCATAATGGTTCCACACCTCACACTTCCTCATAATGGTTCCACACCTCACACTTCCTCATAATGGATCCACACCTCACACTTCCTCATAATGGTTCCACACCTCACACTTCCTCATTATGGATCCACACCTCACACTTCCTCATAATGGTTCCACACCTCACACTTCCTCATAATGGATCCACACCTCACACTTCCTCATAATGGTTCCACACCTCACACTTCCTCATAATGGTTCCACACCTCACACTTCCTCATAATGGTTCCACACCTCACACTTCCTCATAATGGATCCACACCTCACACTTCCTCTTTGTGGTTCCACACCTCACACTTCCTCATTATGGATCCACACCTCACACTTCCTCATTGTGGTTCCACACCTCACACTTCCTCATTATGGTTCCACACCTCACACTTCCTCATAATGGCCCCACGCCTCACACCACCTCATAATGGTACCACGCCTCACACCACGTCATAATGGTACCACGCCTCACACCACCTCATAATGGTACCACGCCTCACACCACCTCATAATGGCCCCACGCCTCACACCACCTCATAATGGCCCCACGCCTCACACCACCTCATACTGGCCCCACGCCTCACACCACCTCATACTGGCCCCACGCCTCACACCACCAACTCGTTAATCAAACAAACACAACCCTTTTATTTCCCTTCCTCTCCCTCATAAACAAGACCTCATAAAACCAGTCTGGTTCACGTACTGGCTGAGGTGTGACGTAACCAAACCCCAGGTCAGGTCAGGTCACCAAACTTCTCCTCAACTCTCCCCCCTTCCCCAGATATCTACCCCCCACGTAAACCCTCCCCCCCATTCAACCCCCCCCCCCACAGCAAACCCCCTCACGTACACCACGTCCTACAGAAAATACAAGAATACAACAGACATCACTTTGACCTTTCTGACCCCCCCAAGAAGTTGTGTAACCACCCAACCATCAAAGTCATGTATTGACCTGACCTAACCCATGATTGAAAGCCTTGTGACCATCATAGTGTTGTTGACCACGGCCGTAACTACTTCTAACTACCTATTACGTCCTACACTGATCTATCTGTAATAATGTATCTAGTTATATTTGCCACTAAATACAACCACTACATCGACCACATTCGACCAAATACAATCACTACATCGACTAAACTCGACCAAATACAACCACGACATCGACCAAATACAACCACTATATCGACCAAACGACCAAATACAACCACTACATCGACCAAATACAACTACGACATCGACCAAATACAACCACTATATCGACCAAACGACCAAATACAACCACTACATCGACCAAATACAACCACGACATCGACCAAATACAACCACTACATCGACCAAATACAACCACTACATCGACCAAATACAACTACTACATCGACCAAATACAACCACTATATCGACCAAACGACCAAATACAACCACTACATCGACCAAATACAACTACTACATCGACCAAATACAACCACTATATCGACCAAACTCGACCAAATACAACAACTACATCGACCAAATACAACCACGACATCAACCAAATACAACCACTATATCGACCAAACTCGACCAAATACAACAACTACATCGACCAAATACAACCACGACATCAACCAAATACAACCACTATATCGACCAAACGACCAAATACAACCACTATATCAACCAAACGAATACAACCACTACATCGACCAAATACAACCACTATATCGACCAAATTCGACCAACTTAAGTGTCAGTTTCTTGTACGCAGTAAGAGACTTCAACATGTGTTACGCTGTTACGTAACCCCTCAACCCGTAACGCATACAGTTACGTGTTGACACATAGGGTACAGCTGTAACATGAGCATTACAGTTTTGTAACAACGAATACAAAAGTTATACATCTTATTTCGTACAACAACACATCTCTCTCTCTCTCTCTCTCTCTCTCTCTCTCTCTCTCTCTCTCTCTCTCTCTCTCTCTCTCTCTCTCTCTCTCTCTCTCTCGTGGCTTCACAACCCTACTACAATCACACAACAGTTGTTATCTGGACCATACATCTGTATCTTACATGAGGAATACATGATCTTCCTGTAGCTGTAACAAGGTACAATAATCTTGTCTTTGTGTCAGCAGAGACGACATTAATGTCCTTTATCACGGCCATTTAACTCACGATATATATATATATATATATATATATATATATATATATATATATAGTCTCAGACAATCGCATGTTTACGAAATGGCGTCGTAGCTTCGTCTCTTCGTTGTATATCAACTGACTGTTATATTTCTCTCTTGTGTCTCCCCTGATGATGTGATTATGACACGAAAGTGCACTTGGCAACTTATCGTGTTTCATTTTCCCCCTGGACTCATAGGAATATACTTGAACACGCGCAAGATTGTGATCCTTTCCAATATATATATATATATATATATATATATATATATATATATATATATATATATATATATATACTCCATCACCCTCAACATGACCATCTGTTCTCTCTCCCCCCACCCCACCATGCGACTTACTCCCCACTCAACAAGGGATGTATATATATATATTCCCCCCCCCCCAGCCACTCTCCCCTCTCCCCGCCTGACTCCCCTTCTTCCTCTCCAGCCATTTCCCCCTTCCTTTTCCCCTCACCGCCCCCCCTCCCCTCCCCCCCCAGAAGGTACTTCCGCCATGCCGTGCGTCTCCTCCCCCCTTCCCCCCCTCTCCCCACTTTCCCTAAACTTCCCAGAGGGGCGGCAAAAACAGAGGGGGGGGGGAGACGGTTCCCCTAAGGGGGGGGGGCGCGCTATGCCCCCCCCCCCGCATCACTCTTTCTGATTAACAAAAACGAGACAACGTTTTTCTGTGTGACTTGCGTACCAACTCTCTCTCTCTCTCTCTCTCTCTCTCTCTCTCTCTCTCTCTCTCTCTCTCTATCTATCTATCTATCTATCTATATATATATATATATATATATACACTTCACCAATGGAAAGGGATGAACAGCTGGGTTGCCTGTGGGCGACCGACCGGCCCAAGACTCGAACTCGGGCAGGCCCGTGCATAACTGATTCAGCCACATTAACCACTACACCACAGAAGCACATAATCCACAGTTTCTGTTCCTCTGCACACAGACATAGATTTGCATATCTATGTCCACAAGTTCCACTTGTACAATCCACCTCCCCCCTCCCCCCCTACCATACCTCGGGGGAGGGGGGGGAGGTTGAAGGGGGGGGGACAATATCTACCCAAGTAATACCTCACAATGTAGCTCCTACCACACTACCACACTACTACCACACCACCACACTACTACCACACTACTACCACACTACCACACTACTACCACACTACCACAACACTACCACACTACCACCACACTACTACCACACTACCACACTACTACCACACTACTACCACACTACTACCACACCACCACACTACTACCACACTACCACCACCACCACACTACTACCACACTACCACACTACTACCACACTACCACACTACCACTACACTACCACACTACCACCACACTACCACTACACTACCACCACACTACCACTACACTACCACTACACTACCACACTACCACTACACCACCACACTACCACTACACTACACTACCTCACAATGTAGCTCCTACCACACTACCACTACCACCACACCACACCACGACACTACCACACAAGAGACCTCAAGACGGCAATGCGCGCGGTTAAACAACGACAACAACAACAACACCTGCCGCTATCAACAAACAGAGAGAGAGAGAGAGAGAGAGAGAGAGAGAGAGAGAGAGAGAGAGAGAGAGAGAGAGAGAGAGAGAGTGGAATAAGCAAATCAATCAATACAACTTATACAACAGGGTAACAACAACAACCCCCCCCTCCCCCACACCCCCCCCTAAGGTCTCGCACGCACGTGGTGCGTGTTCACATAACACACACACGCGCGCGCGCGGGGGGAGGCCAGAAAGTGGCATAGTGTCTGGCTCTCTCTCTCTCTCTCTCTCTCTCTCTCTCGTGTCTACTGAGCACCAGGGAGGCCCCCCTCCCCCCCCCACTACACGACACAGCGATCATCAGTAATTTGCATACACACACGCTCAAGTCTCGACCCGGGATAACGCCACACTGGGGGGGAGGAGGGGGGGGGTCCGTCCGTCCTGGCCTGGCCTGGCAACAGGAGGGGAGGGGGAGGGAGGGGGGAGGGAGGAGGGAGGGGGAGAGGGGAGGGAGGGGAGGCGCCGCATTACGAGCAAATAGCCGGATATACGAGTGTGGTTATGACATGTGGATTAATGAGGAAGTGGAGGAGGAGGAGGAGGAGGAGGAGGAGGAGGAGGAGGAAGAGGAGGAGGAGGAGGAGGAGGAGGAGGAGGAAGAAGAGGAGGAGGAGGAGGAGGAAGAAGAGGAGTAGGAGGAGGAGGAGGAGGAGGAGGAGGAGGAGGAAGAAGAAGAGGAGGAGGAAGAAAATGTGTTGGCAATATGTCCCCTTATGGTCTATGTCCACACGTATCCCCTTATGGTCTATGCCACACGTGGTCCCTTATGGTCTATGCCACACCACAAGAGAACATGTGGGACGACTCCCATCCCACCCCCACACACTCGTCCCACAGCAAAGCAAGCCACAGGTCCCGTCTGTGGGAGTGGGGGGGGAGGGGGAGGGTCTTCCCCCACACACACGCACGCACGCAACTTGACCACCGTGCACGCACGCACGCACGCACGATCAAACATGAATGTCCCAACACACACACACACACACACACACACACACACACATATATAAACATATACACACACACACACACACACACACACACACACACACACACGTCACGACCTGTGGGTGACGGGCCGTCACGGGTTACGTGGAAGGGGGAGGGACCGTGACGGGCTCCGGGTGACGGGTCGTCACGTCTGGAGACACCGTCACAGGCAGTCATCATCACATGGTACTTAAGGTACTTTTTTAAGTGACTTAAATCCAGCGGGCGTGGACAGGCTCCCTCCCCCCCCCTACACCCTCCCCCTCAGGCACAGCGAAGCAGACATGAGACGTTTAAATGTCCTGTCTGAAGTGTGTGTGTGTGTGGGGGGGGGGGGGGAGATAGCGAGGCCTTTAAATATCCCCATACCTTTAAATGCCCAAAGTAGCCTTTAAATATCCCCATACCTTTAAATGCTCAAAATGGCCTTTAAATGTCACAATACCTTTAAATGCTGAAAATGGCCTTTAAATGTCACAATACCTTCAAATCCTCAAAATGGTCTTTAAATGTCCCAAAACCTTTAAATGCTCAAAATGGCCTTTATATATCCAATACCTTTAAATGCTCAAAATGGCCTTTAAATATTCCAATACCTATAAATGCTCAAAATAGCCTTTAAATATCCCCACACCTTTAAATGCTCAAAATGGCCTTTAAATATCCCCATACCTTTAAATGCTCAAAATGGCCTTTAAATGTCACAACACCTTTAAATGCTCAAAATGGTCTTTAAATGTCCCAAAACCTTTAAATGCTCGAAATGGCCTTTATATATCCAATACCTTTAAATGCTCAAAATGGCCTTTAAATATCCCCATACCTTTAAATGCCCAAAATGGCCTTTAAATATCCCCATACCTTTAAATGCTCAAAATGGCCTTTAAATATTCCAATACCTTTAAATGCTCAAAATGGCCTTTAACTATCCCAAAACCTTTAAATGCTCAAAATGGCCTTTAAATGTCCCAATACCTTTAAATGCTCAAAATGGCCTTTAAATATCCCAATACCTTTAAATGCTCAAAATGGCCTTTAAATGTCCCAAAACCTTTAAATGCTCAAAATGGCCTTCAAATATCCCCATATCTTTAAATGCACAAAATGGCATTTAAATCCGACCAGAGGCATTTACATCTGATGTTGAGAGCTTTCCATGTCTCTAAAAGATTTTAAAAGTGCTCCTGCAGGCCTTTAAATGCCCCTAGAGGCCATTAAATACCTCACTTTAGTGACCCTGAGTCCCACTACTGTTACAGAAGCCTTTTAAATGGTCTCATGGCCATTTAAATGTCCCCAGAAACTTTGACATGCTCCCGAGGCCGTTAAATATCAACCCCCCACCCCCCCTGCAGCAGCTGTGTGACCTTAACGCTCACCTCTGACCCCAGACGAGGTCATTAGCCAAACAGGTACAAGCCATTATTAATCTTGTTTTTGTCCCGACTGGCTTCCATGACGTAGGGATGACGTCATCATCCACTCACGTCATCACAGTTCCTGACGTCATTACAGACAACTCACTCTTATATTCTCGTAACCATCATTAGCTTTCGTACGAGATAAGAATTATACATATATATATATATATATATATATATATATATATATATATATATATATATATATATATATGTTATCTCGTTCCCTTTAAACATTCTCAGGTTATCTTCAAAAGGCATTTCTGGGCACCAGGTGTGTGTGGGGGGGGGGAGTGCAGGGGGGGGGACGTATAGTTACTGTCCCTAGCTATTCAAAGGTCGTGACCTGACCTCACCTGACATTCCTGGGGTATATTTAGCAGCGGACATACACCACCCACCTCCCTACATGGGCAGGGTCAGATAACACAAGACCTGATGGTCTATGACCAGGTTATCTGCTGGAGGACAGTACATGGGAAGGACAGATAACACAAGACCTGATGGTCTATGACCAGGTTATCTGCTGGAGGACAGTACATGGGAAGGACAGATAACACAAGACCTGATGGTCTATGACCAGGTTATCTGCTGGAGGACAGTATATGGGAAGGACAGATAACACAAGACCTGATGGTCTATGACCAGGTTATCTGCTGGAGGACAGTACATGGGAAGTACAGATAACACAAGACCTGATGGTCTATGACCAGGTTATCTGCTGGAGGACAGTACATGGGAAGTACAGATAACACAAGACCTGATGGTCTATGACCAGGTTATCTGCTGGAGGACAGTACATGGGAAGGACAGATAACACAAGACCTGATGGTCTATGACCAGGTTCTCTGCTGGAGGACAGTACATGGGAAGGACAGATAACACAAGACCTGATGGTCTATGACCAGGTTATCTGCTGGAGGACAGTACATGGGCAGGGTCAGATAACACAAGACCTGATGGTCTATGACCAGGTTATCTGCTGGAGGACAGTACATGGGAAGGACAGATAACACAAGACCTGATGGTCTATGACCAGGTTATCTGCTGGAGGACAGTACATGGGAAGGACAGATAACACAAGACCTGATGGTCTATGACCAGGTTATCTGCTGGAGGACAGTACATGGGAAGGACAGATAACACAAGACCTGATGGTCTATGACCAGGTTATCTGCTGGAGGACAGTACATGGGAAGGACAGATAACACAAGACCTGATGGTCTATGACCAGGTTATCTGCTGGAGGACAGTACATGGGAAGGACAGATAACACAAGACCTGATGGTCTATGACCAGGTTATCTGCTGGAGGACAGTACATGGGAAGGACAGATAACACAAGACCTGATGGTCTATGACCAGGTTATCTGCTGGAGGACAGTACATGGGAAGGACAGATAACACAAGACCTGATGGTCTATGACCAGGTTATCTGCTGGAGGACAGTACATGGGAAGGACAGATAACACAAGACCTGATGGTCTATGACCAGGTTATCTGCTGGAGGACAGTACATGGGAAGGACAGATAACACAAGACCTGATGGTCTATGACCAGGTTATCTGCTGGAGGACAGTACATGGGAAGGACAGATAACACAAGACCTGATGGTCTATGACCAGGTTATCTGCTGGAGGACAGTACATGGGAAGGACAGATAACACAAGACCTGATGGTCTATGACCAGGTTATCTGCTGGAGGACAGTACATGGAAAGAACAGATAACACCAGACCTGATGGTCTATGACCAGGTTATCTGCTGGAGGACAGTACATGGGAAGGACAGATAACACCAGACCTGATGGTCTATGACCAGGTTATCTGCTGGAGGACAGTACATGGGAAAGGACAGATAACACAAGACCTGATGGTCTATGACCAGGTTATCTGCTGGAGGACAGTACATGGGAAGGACAGATAACACAAGACCTGATGGTCTATGACCAGGTTATCTGCTGGAGGACAGTACATGGGAAGGACAGATAACACAAGACCTGATGGTCTATGACCAGGTTATCTGCTGGAGGACAGTACATGGGAAGGACAGATAACACAAGACCTGATGGTCTATGACCAGGTTATCTGCTGGAGGACAGTACATGGGAAGGACAGATAACACAAGACCTGATGGTCTATGACCAGGTTATCTGCTGGAGGACAGTACATGGGAAGGACAGATAACACAAGACCTGATGGTCTATGACCAGGTTATCTGCTGGAGGACAGTACATGGAAAGGACAGATAACACCAGACCTGATGGTCTATGACCAGGTTATCTGCTGGAGGACAGTACATGGGAAGGACAGATAACACAAGACCTGATGGTCTATGACCAGGTTATCTGCTGGAGGACAGTACATGGGAAGGACAGATAACACAAGACCTGATGGTCTATGACCAGGTTATCTGCTGGAGGACAGTACATGGGAAGGACAGATAACACAAGACCTGATGGTCTATGACCAGGTTATCTGCTGGAGGACAGTACATGGGAAGGACAGATAACACAAGACCTGATGGTCTATGACCAGGTTATCTGCTGGAGGACAGTACATGGGAAGGACAGATAACACAAGACCTGATGGTCTATGACCAGGTTATCTGCTGGAGGACAGTACATGGGAAGGACAGATAACACCAGACCTGATGGTCTATGACCAGGTTATCTGCTGGAGGACAGTACATGGGAAGGACAGATAACACAAGACCTGATGGTCTATGACCAGGTTATCTGCTGGAGGACAGTACATGGGAAGGACAGATAACACAAGACCTGATGGTCTATGACCAGGTCATCTGCTGGAGGACAATAACACATAACAACCTACAATCATTAATTATTACGATATGGTGATCAGTGGATCAGGAGGCACCCCCTCCCCCCCTCCCTAAGGGAGGAGGGGGGGGCCCGACCACTACGTAACTACCGTAAGAAGGGGAAACAGAAGGGGAACAGAGGGGAGAGAGAGAGGGGAAGGAGAGGGAGGGAGAGATCAGGGAGGGGTGGGTGGGGGGGTGTTGTAGGCCCCCCGGAGGATACCCAGTGCTGAGTCATCACAAGGGAGGGGGGAGGGGGGGTGGGGTTTTTTTTTGGGGGGGGGGGGGGCAATACATCTACAACAGCTGATGCTAACAAGTCAAACGAGAGGCCTCGTTAGGCTGTGGGTAATGGTGGTACACATAGATAAGGAGATAGATAGATAGATATAGATAAGTAGACAGATAGATAGATAGAGAGAGAGAGAGATAGAGAGAGAGAGAGAGAGAGAGAGAGAGAGAGAGAGAGAGAGAGAGAGAGAGAGAGAGAGAGAGAGAGAGAGAGAGCGAGCCATGTAGACAGGAGAGACAGTAATGATGGACGGTCATGAGACATACAGAAAAAGACAGACAGCAGACAGACCACACAGACACCCAGACAGAAGAGACAGACAGTGAGCCTAGACAGACCTCTTCCCTCCTAGCCAGACTCCCCCCCTCCTAGCCACCTAGCCAGACTCCCCCCCTCCTAGCCACCTAGCCAGGATCCCTTCCTCCTAGCCACCTACCCAGACTCCCTCCTCCTAGCCACCTAGCCAGACCCCCCTCCTAGCCACCTAGCCAGACTCCCCCCCTCCTAGCCACCTAGCCAGGATCCCTCCCTCCTAGCCACCTACCCAGACTCCCTCCTCCTAGCCACCTAGCCAGGCTCCCTCCCTCCTACCCAGACTCCCTCCTCCTAGCCACCTAGCCAGACTCCCTCCTCCTAGCCACCTAGCCAGGCTCCCTCCCTCCTAGCCACACTCCCTCCCTCCTAGCCACACTCCCCCCTTCCTAGCCACCTAGCCAGGCTCCCTCCCTCCTAGCCAGACTCCCTCCCTAGCAACAAGGTCGACAATTTCTTACAATGTCGTGTGTCTCCCCCCCCCCGCCCCCCACGGCCACACGCCGTCACTCCCCCCCCCCCCCGGGGCCATCACTCTCCCCTCCCCCCTCACCCCGTCTCCCCTCTCTCTCCTCCATGACAACGACCCCCTCCCCTCCCCCCCCACCATCAACTCTAGCCTCAACTTTTCAACCCTCTCCCCTCCCCCCCCCCCCACCACACTCTCCTTCCCTCCCCGCGCGCGTCTACTCTCCCTGAACCAGGCCTCTCTCTCTCTCTCTCTCTCTCTCTCTCTCTCTCTCTCTCTCTCTCTCTCTCTCTCTCTCCCACGAGGCGGGGAGAGCCGTCGGGGCGCCCCGCCCCACCCCTGGTGAGCGTCACGCTCCTCTCCCCCATGGGGAGCCACGCCCGCTTCCCCCCCCCCCCACCCACCCCCACCAGCCAACGCCGTTCTCCCCCCCCCCCTCATGAACGACCAGCCATGAAGTCACTTGCAGGGGGGGGGGGAGTGAGGGGGGGAGTGAGGGGGGGGAGATACAACACATCCCCTGACTACAATACCCACTACACTACACCAGCTCCACGTCAGAATACAGTAGGCTAACAGGAGAAGCCATCTACCCTTTATCTTCAACGGTAGCCAACGGGTAAACAGGAGCCACCTACCCTTTATCTTCAACAGTGGCCAACGGGTAAACAGAAGCCATCTACCCTTTATCTTCAACAGTGGCCAACGGGTAAACAGAAGCCATCTACCCTTCACACCAGTAGATGGGTAAACATTATTACCTGGGCAAACTCCGTTAACCACTGATCCAATCTGGGGGATTCGCTAATCACGGATTAACAATCCAATCCGAGTTCCAATCCCATTAACTCGTGGCCCCAGCTCCCTCCTACCAGCCTCTCTACATGAAAGCCATTGACGTCGGGTCGTAGAGGACTCGAACCGAGACCCTACCGCGTGGCAGACGGGCAACGCTGTAGCGTATCTCGCCAGTCTAACTCAGCCTTAACACAATCGTACGGGAATCTTAACTACGCTGAGCGATAATGACCTCTATGTTTCTAATCAATAACCAGAGCATCTGTTGTTTACCCTGAAGCCATGTGTACCATGGGATGTCTGTCATCTGTCCCTGGAATGTAGATTTGAGCGCATCTCTATAGCACTGTCTTCACACAACGCCTGACTCCGCCTGTAGAAAGGTGGACTACATACATCAAAACACGGTGTACTGGTCTCTACTGGAAGGACGGAGTGTCATCAACGAACAATAGTTCCAAGAAAATGGAACTTCCATCTTTGGAAAGTGGCAGCAGGCAGGATCGTCCCCACTATGGTTGTGTTTGGGGGTCTACCCAACCCGGAAAAAAAGACCGAATGGAGAGGTTTAGAGCAGGGTCGAGCTACCAAGATGAACTGTCTATCCTACGAGAGCTGATTAACCAAACTGCATCTATTTACTTTAGAATACTGAAGATTAAGCTTAGGTTTAATACAAGTACTCACAAATTATCAAAAGCTTTGATAACCTTGATTACATCAAGCTGTTTGAAAGACTTGACTTGTCTGACTACACTCGTGAGAAATGGATACTTACTCAAAGGATTGAGTCGTCCTTGTATGGCGTCCTGCTCTCACATCTGGGGTGGGTCTAATTCTGTATCCTTACTTGACACAGTTGGGTCGTAAATGGTCCAAGGTTACCTTCCAAACTTGACCCCCTTGTCCTACGCCGCAATGTTGGTTCTTTTTCCCTCTTCTATAGGTATTACTTTGGTTTTTTTGCTCCCGAGTGCTGGCTGCTTGTGTGCCCGCCCCCACCACTAGCTAGACCACGCCATACTCGGCAAGCTGGTGCCGTCACATGATTACTGTGTGGCTAGACGGCAAATCAAGGGTAGGCCGTTTTGATAACTGTTTCCTTCCCTACATGTCGAAACTTTGGAACTCTCTACCCTCTCATGTCTTTCCATAAAACTATAAATCTGACAGTTTTTAAAAGACAGGGTCTTTTTTTCACTTCCTCCAGAACTCGTAAATACTCTCCTTTGTCGTCGTATTTTTCCCGCTGGTTAACCTCTCCATATTTCAATTAAGGTCTGGCCTTGATGTGGACTTTCGCCTGTGTCTGGAGCCTTCAACACAAAAGGATGGGGGATGGGGGGGAGGGGGGTGGTAATTAACATAAAAGGGGTGGGGGGGATGGGGGAAGCGGGAGGGGGTAATTAAAAATCTCGATGGCAAACGTTAATTTCGAAAGAACCGGAAGTAACATGTGCAATGACCAGCCACTTAAGAGCGACTATAAAAGATAAATTACTATATAAATTTAAATATAAACTTAAATATATATACATTCCCCCCCCCCTCCCTCCCTCAAGTCCATGCTCGACACTGACCCACCTTAATTAAAACTACCTGGTTAGTTGAAACTATCTATTTGCCTTCTAATTCTTACCACCCAAGTCTGTGTGTGTGTGTGTGTGTGTTTCTTTGTATCTTCCACAGTGGCAAACCACCTACAAAGGACCTAATGGTTTGTCACAGTTTGAACTAGCTTTGTTACACAACCCTGGGTAGACCCAGTCCTCAAACACAAGGGAAACCTGACCCTTATAAACCAGCGTATATCATTGTTTCGCTGCCAATTTTTTTCTCCTCATCATCTGAACCCATCGTAAAATAACGTACACATTCATGCACATTTATGAGTCGAACGCCAGTCCAAGACTCCCAACTGGAATAGAAAACGGGGTGCGGTTCCCTTCTTCAGACTCTGTGCAGACAATTACAAGGATGAAAACAACATTACGGTGGAAAGATGAAGTTTTATAAATTGGTCAGTGGGAGAAAAACGCACCTACAGCCACCACTGTCAGTGAGGGGGGAAGACAATGGTATCCAGCGTCGTGGGTCTTATATGAGGGATAGGCGGGTGTGGGACGAGGCAGCACCATCCCCCTATCCAGGGGAATAGCGAGGCTTAGGATAGCTACTATCCCTTCCCTATAGCGCCTACTATCCACTGGATTAGAAGGATTTGGGGGGGGAAGCCACTATCCCTCCACTCTAGCGCCTCTACTATCCACTGGGATAGATGCTTGGGGGATGCCAGCTATTCCATCCGTATATGGCCTCCTATCCACTACAAGCTAGAGGAATGCAACTATCCAATCCCTCGACCACCTCCTATCCACTTGAAGCTTTATGAAAGCAACTATCCAATCCCTTGACCACCTCCTATCCACTACAAGCTAGAGGAAAGCAACTATCCAATCCCTCGACCACCTCCTATCCACTTGAAGCTTTATGAAAGCAACTATCCAATCCCTCGACCACCTCCTATCCACTTGAAGCTTTATGAAAGCAACTATCCAATCCCTCGACCACCTCCTATCCACTTGAAGCTTTATGAAAGCAACTATCCAATCCCTCGACCACCTCCTATCCACTAGGATACACGGTCTGGGCTAGCACCTATCCCATCCCTGCCTCACTCCCATCACCTCCACATAATGATAAGGTCGTCTCACATTTCCATTTCCAGCAGTTGAGCCAGAGGGAGAGGTGGAGATGTGCGTACAATCTTCCTGCAGACAACGAGTCGAATTATGACAACAGCAGCAGGTAACCACACTACGGACCATTAGCCCCTCCCCCCCCCCCCCCCCACTTCCCATTTACCAAGAAAGGCGTATCCCACAGCATCGTGGGACACACGCAAGGACGTACATCTCTACCCACAGTGTCCCCCACAGCCACCAGTGTACACCACACATGTTCTCTCCCCCCCTTCCCTCTTTCTTCCATCTATGGTAATTCTCCCTCATGTTTTCTCCCCAGCCCCTCAACTCCCTCCTTCAGTCTTAGCTTGGATTCAATTACCGACCATTACTCTCCCCGCTCTCTCAAATGTGCAAATTACGTCCTGCGGAGATGTTGGGGGAGGGGAGAGGGGAGGGGGGAGGGGAGGGGAGAGGGGAGGGGAGGGGAGAGGGGAGAGGAGGGGATTGCATTAAGTAGCCAACACCTTCCAAGACTGGGGAGGAGGAGGAGGTGGGGAGGGTGTGTCTCTCTCTCGTCTCCCCTTCTTCAAGATGGGTGTCTGATCTCCCCCTTCTCCCCCCTTCAAGATGGGGGTCTGATCTCCCCCTTCTCCCCCCCTTCAAGATGGGTGTCTGATCTCCCCCTTCTCCCCCTTCAAGATGGGGGTCTGATCTCCCCCCCTTCAAAATGGGTGTCTGATCTCCCCCTTCCCCCCCTTCAAGATGGGGGTCTGATCTCCCCCTTCTCCCCCCTTCAAGATTAAGAGGGGGAGAGGGGGAGACGGGAGGAGAGGGGGGTGTGTCTGGTCTCTGAAGCTCACAACCTTCACTTCTAACAACCATATAACTTCGTGGCTGTGCTCCTCGTTGCTCCAGCTAACGACCCAACCATCCATGGCAGACAGGACGATGTAGTTTACTGAGGCGACGACATGGTGAAGTTACAACCAGTCTCCCCTCACAACTCCACGTTATCATCACTACAACCATCACTACAACCATCACTACAACCATCACTACAACCATCACTACAACCATCACTACAACCATCACTACAACCATCACTACAACCATCACTACAACCATCACTACAACCATCACTACAACCATCACTACAACCATTACTACAACCATCACTACAACCTTCACTACAACCATCTGACGTATATACACTTGCGAGTCTACACAAGAAGAACAACCATCACAGTGAACAAGAGGTTGCCAAAATTCCTCATTCCACCACTCCACCACACGAGCCTGTACACACAAAACGGATCACTCGACCAGTGTCGACCCGGGCTGGGGGGGGGACGACGGGGGGGACCACCTTCGACCTCCCGATGAAACCAGGTTGTGGTTACCTTCCTTAATCACCCCCCCCCTCCCCTCCCCTCCCCCTCTCTCCCCTCCCCCCCCACAAACAACACCCCCCACACACACCATACACTGTTCATCCTCCTTCGACGACTTTTATCTATTATCTATCCAACCCTCCTTCTTCCACCACTCCACCCCCACACAAAGTGTGTGTGTGTGTGTGTGTGTGTGTGTGTGTGTGTGTACGTCAACAAGTGATTCAATCCTCATTAAACTCAGTATTTACCTCACAACTGAGTGGCGTTTCATATTTTTTCTTACAGTACGTATGGACGCTGGACGAAATGTAAAAACCATTTCTTTTTACATTGGACAAAATGGAAATCATTTTTTGTCACGTTACGGGAGTAAGTTAATCACTTCCGGCCATCTTAACAGCGTCATTAGACCGGACGCTCGAGATAATAAAGGAGGGGAGGGAATACCAGAATCTGGACACTAGGGTGGAAGGGGGGGGGGGGGATGTTACAACGGCCCATCCTCGTCTGCTTGTCCGCCACACACACAAATTATCGGAAGCAGAGACCCACACCATAGCTACACCCCTACCACACTACACCCTAGCTCGGGCTACCTACACCCCCCTACACAACAAACACAGCTGGACAAGGACAGTCCTCCCCCCCCCCCCATCAAATACACAACCCCCCCCATTCAGGCCAGTGGAAGAATGGTCAGCAACGCTACCTCACAAGAACACATCTCTGGACATGATCAACACTTGACACTCTGTCACCACACTACCCACCAGTCAACACACCCACACCACTCATTCCTTGCAATACAGAGTTCTGTAACTGTGTTCACCTTACAGTGAGGTGCTTACAGGGGGGAGGGGGGCTGGAGTCTACCATCCCCCCCACACACACGTCTCCGTTTCCCTGTAGAGAAGGGGGGGAGGGGGGGGGCATGATCCATCAGGCTGTTTTGTGCCACAATCGGCAGCGTAACCCAGAGCATAGTGTATAGGTCAGCAGGTCATGCACAACCTGGAGATAACAGACCACCTGTGCATGACGCCGGCCAAGCATATCCCTATATATAATATATATATATATATATATATATATATATATATATATATATATATATATATATATATATATATAGTGAGGAAAGATTGACCAAGAGGATATATGTGTCAGAGGTGGAGGGAACGAGAAGTGGGAGACCAAATTGGAGGTGGAAAGATGGGGTTAAAAAGATTTTGAGCGATCGGGGCCTGAACATGCAGGAGGGTGAAAGGCGTGCAAGGAACAGGGTGAACTAGAACGATGTGGTATACCGGGGTCGACGTGCTGTCAATGGATTGAACCACGGCATGTGAAGCGTCTGGGGTAAACCATGTAAAGTTCTCTAGGGCCTGGATGTGGAAAGGGAGCTGTGGTTTCGGTGCATTACACATTACAGCTAGAGACTGAATGTGGACGAATGGGCTCAACCCTGGGCTGAGCGGAGGCCCGTGAATGCGTCATGGTCAGCAACGCTAACCGTTACACCACTGTACCGAGAGGATAAGTCTTACACATCCATTACCGAGGCGTTGTTTTATCACGGTACTGAGTTATTATAAATGACAGATACAAATGGGCGACATGGATGACGCACACACACACACGCGGTCACCAGACATGTCAACAATGGAAGCAGTCAAGTTTCACCAGCTAACTATGGCTGTCACGAGACCTTTTTGTCCGGTAATTACAGGTCCAATGGCCTAATTTTCCAGTCAATACCACTGCGCGTTTTTTGTTCATTCTAATTCCACGGCCACGCTTACTGGAGGACCTTCGCCATGTGTGTAAATTTGGCATTCATGTTGACAATACTGGCCAAGTGTGTTCACAGAAAACGATGATGCACAAAATATGCAGAAGGTAAACAAACTGCCAAAGTATATATAAATAAATATATATATATATATATATATATATATATATATATATATATATATATATATATATATATATATATATATTGCATATGAAAGCAACTTTCATAGAACAGATAATACCCTCCAATAGCCAGGATTCGAACCCAGGACCTAATGCGTGGTACGCGGGAACGCTACCGCTCGGCTACCACTCACAAGGTCCTGGGTTCGAACCCTGGCTTTTGGAAGGTATTATGTGATCATATATAAAACACTTCCAATTCATCTTATCTTACTGGTCAGCAAATAACATCCACGCCAGATTATTATACACAAACGAACATAAATAGAAACATTTTGCAATAATAACCAAAAAAAAATCTGCCAACCTTACCTTATGATGGAAACACCACCAGGTCTGCCAGTAACCAACCAAACTTACCTGAAAAGTACAAAGAAATTAACATAAATATGGCCACTATTTATTATGGGGCACTGTGTAAATGGACTTATAAAAAGGTCATTAAATAACACACACAAAAACAACATCTTTACCTTTTCTATTTCTTTCCTTCCACCTCTGAGCTGTGGAACTCCCTCACGTCTCTCATCATTCCCAATAACTATGACCCAACATTTTTTTAAAACATTTTTTTTCACTTCCTCCAAAATTCGTAAATACTTTTACCTGTCTCTTCTTTTTTTTTTTTTTTTTTTCTCTTCCATTAACCTCTTCATATTTCAATTAAGGCCTGGCCTTGGTGCGACTGAAGCCTCCAACATTATATATATATATATATATATATATATATATATATATATATATATATATATATATAATCATGAGGAATGAAGATTAAAAAAAAATACTTTCCAGCGTATCGCAGAAGGCAACTAAAAGGGAGGGGAGAAGAGAAGTGTCTTAGACACTTGTGACTGGGCATGGCAGCGAATCGAACCATAGGTGCTGAACTGAGCCATGAGGTGGGTCAGGGGGCGGCAAAGGTTCTGGGAGCAGTGAGGAACGTGTGTTCAGAGAGGTCGCGGTCTGTAAGGTTATAGATGGGTATGTCTGATGATAAAGTAGTCCTAATAGTGTTGTGCTGTGGTGAAGATGAGAGGCGTGGGCCCCCTTCATGGAAAAAAGGGTGAATGTGTATTAGAAATGAAATGTATGAGGACAGTATGTGGTGTGAGGAGAGTTAATCCAGTAAGACATGACAGTGTACGTGAGAGGTGTGGTGGTAAGAAGAGTATAAATGAGAGAGCTGTACAGGGTGTGCATGGGATACAACGAAATGGAGCAGTGTGGTATACAGGGGGCGATGTGCTGTTAACGGGCTGAACCAGGAGAGATGAATGGGTCTGGGGACACCATGGAAAGGTCTCGTGGGGGTTTGCCTACGTTCAGATAAGCCCTGGTTCCGATACATTAACCCTACAAGATAGAGAATGGGATGCTAACACATCGAGTCCCGTTCTTCGTCGGTTCATGGCGCTCCCTTGCTAACACGGGAAACTGCAAACGAGAATGGAGACAGACAGACAGAAAGACAGAACAGAGATACACATAGATAAAGATGGTGCGATAGATAGGCCAAGAATACGAGGGAGATAGATAAACACTGGGTTCTGCCTGAGTGGAGAGATTCCAACCCGTGTTCTCCCACATCGCAAGCCGCCCACACCATCATTAGACAGCCACTGCAGCTGCCAAAAGGTTGAAGCTAATGAAAACATAAATCGCGCGCGTAACGGTGTGAGGGCGAGAGATAATACAAGATATCTAACACGGGGTTTGCAAGTTATACAGGCCGGAGGAGAGAGAGAGAGAGAGAGAGAGAGAGAGAGAGAGAGAGAGAGAGAGAGAGAGAGAGAGAGAGAGAGAGAGAGAGGTGGACGATTCACAAAGATCTCTCACGGGAGAGAGAGAGAGAGAGATATTCCATGCCAACACCACACTCATCTTTCCCTCTATCCTTCCCCTTCCACATCACATATGGATATTTCTCACGACCCCCTCCCCCCCCTTTCCACTGGGTAGTGTTTACTGTCCATGTCAAAATCATGGCGTTTCTAAACCCGTTCAAGCGGTCTGTTCGAAGACGCGTTCCGGCTGCAGGCCACTATAGCACCATACAAAGTACACAGATTACAGCTATTACCGTGCACTACGTATACTCATCCACCCTACAATGTTGACACCTTCCCCACGGGCGAACACACACACACACACGGTCGTACATTCCAAATGAAATGACGTTAATGATCGATTGGAATAGCAGAAACGACCGGGAAAGCCATCGCTATTATGACGAGCGAATAATTCAATGAATAAATAAATAAATAACACACACACACACACACACACACACAAACACACACACGTACGTTCGCCACGAGTTCCTTTCAGTGACTCACGCACCCTAGGTGCTCAAGGGTCGTACCGTTGTGCTCAAGGGTCTCGTACCGTCGTGCTCAAGGGTCGCACCGTCGTGCTCAAGGGTCGTCCCGTCGTGCTCAAGGGTCTCGTACCGACGTGTTCAAGGATCGTACCGTCGTGCTCAAGGGTCTCGTACCGTCGTGCTCAAGGGTCGCACCGTCGTGCTCAAGGGTCGTACCGTCGTGCTCAAGGGTCTCGCACCGTTGTGCTCAAGGGTCTCGTACCGTCGTGCTCAAGGGTCGTACCGTCGTGCTCAAGGGTCGTACCGTCGTGCTCAAGGGTCGTACCGTCGTGCTCAAGGGTCGTACCGTCGTGCTCAAGGGTCGTACCGACGTGCTCAAGGGTCGTACCGTCGTGTTGAAGGGTCGTACCGTCGTGCTAAAGGGTCGTACCGTCGTGTTCAAGGATCGTACCGTCGTGCTCAAGGGTCGTACCGTCGAGCTCAAGGGTCGTACCGTCGTGCTCAAGGGTCGTACCGTCGTGCTCAAGGGTCTCGTACCGTCGTGCTCAAGGGTCGTACCGTCGTGCTCAAGGATCGTCCCGTCGTGCTCAAGGGTCGTACCGTCGTGCTCAAGGGTCTCGTACCGTCGTGCTCAAGGGTCGTACCGTCGTGCTCAAGGATCGTCCCGTCGTGCTCAAGGGTCGTACCGTCGTGCTCAAGGATCGTCCCGTCGTGCTAAAGGGTCGTACCGTCGTGTTCAAGGGTCGTACCGTCGTGCTCAAGGGTCGTACCGTCGTGCTCAAGGGTCGTACCGTCGTGCTCAAGGGTCGTATACCGTCGTGTTCAAGGATCGTACCGTCGTGCTCAAGGGTCTCGTACCGTCGTGCTCAAGGGTTTCGTACCGTCGTGTTCAAGGGTCGTACCGTCGTGCTCAAGGGTCGTACCGTCGTGCTCAAGGGTCGTACCCTCGTGCTCAAGGGTCGTACCAGCTCTTATCACACGCTACCCCCCCCCCACCCCACCACAACAACCCCCCCTCCCTCCCTTCTCACAAATACACAACCACGAAATTCAGAACCACAACCCAAGCTTTGACAACCAAAACAACACGATAAGCCGTTTTCTAATTCAAACACATAAAAAATGGGAGAGACATGTTTCCTGTAGAGCTGATATTTTGCAGTAAATCATAGGATTTCGATACATCTCGCACTCCAGCATCTCCACACACAAGCGGGGAGATAACAGTGTTATGTGCTGAGAGAGAGAGAGAGAGAGAGAGAGAGAGAGAGAGAGAGAGAGTGTATATATCTATCTATCTACCTATCGAGTTTATATATCTATTTCTCTATCTTTAGCTATCTATCTACCTATCGAGAGAGAGAGTTTATATATCTATCTATATCTTTACATATCTATATATCTATCGAGAGAAAGTTTTCTCTATCTATCTATCACCCACAAGGCCACCAACAACAACAACAACCGGTCCACAACCCTTACCTTGCTCCATCTAACAACTACAACACCATGATCACAACCACACTACACCAGGGAGGGGATGAAGACACACACACACACACACACACCTTTAAATGGCCACTACAATAATAACCATACATTCTCCTACAACATTAAATGGCTCCCACGGGCCATCACTGCTTAATAAAAGGCCATTTCTCCCCCCCCCCCCACAACACCCCCAGATCTCACACGAACACACAAGAACAAAGACACCATCTCAGGTCTCACACAAACACACAAACAAAGACACCATCTCAGGTCTCACAAACAAACAAAGACACCACCTCAGGTCTCACACAAACACACAAACAAAGACACCATCTCAGGTCTCACACAAACACACAAGAACAAAGACACCATCTCAGGTCACACACAAACAAACAAAGACACCACCTCAGGTCTCACACAAACACAAACAAACAAAGACACCGTCTCAGGTCTCACACAAACAAACAAAGACACCATCTCAGGTCTCACACAAACACACACACAAAGACACCACCTCAGGTCTCACACAAACACACAAGAACAAAGACACCATCTCAGGTCTCACACAAACACACAAGAACAAAGACACTACCTCAGGTCTCACACACAAACACAAACAAAGACACCATCTCAGGTCTCACACAAACACACAAGAACAAACACACCACCTCAGGTATCACACAAACACACAAGAACAAAGACACCATCTCAGATCTCACACAAACACAAGAACAAAGACACCACCTCAGGTATCACACAAACACACGAACAAAGACACCACCTCAGGTATCACACAAACACACGAACAAAGACACCACCTCAGGTATCACACAAACACACGAACAAAGACACCACCTCAGGTATCACACAAACACACAAGAACAAAGACACCACCTCAGGTCTCACACAAACACACAAGAACAAAGACACCACCTCAGGTCTCACACAAACACACAAACAAAGACACCATCTCAGGTCTCACACAAACACAGAAACAAAGACACCACCTCAGGTCTCACACAAACACAGAAACAAAGACACCACCTCAGGTCTCACACAAACACAGAAACAAAGACACCACCTCAGGTCTAACACAAACACACAAGAACAAAGACAACACCTCAGGTCTCACAAACACAAACAAAGACACCACCTCAGGTCTCACACAAACACACAAGAACAAAGACACCACCTCAGGTCTCACACACACAAACAAAGACACCACCTCAGGTCTCACAAACACAGAAACAAAGACACCACCTCAGGTCTCACACAAACACACAAACAAAGACACCATCTCAGGTCTCACACAAACACACAAGAACAAAGACACTACCTCAGGTCTCACACAAACACACAAGAACAAAGACACCACCTCAGGTCTCACACACACAAACAAACACACAAGAACAAAGACACTACCTCAGGTCTCACACAAACACACAAGAACAAAGACACTACCTCAGGTCTCACACAAACAAAGACACGACCTCAGGTCTCACACAAACACACAAGAACAAAGACACTACCTCAGGTCTCACACAAACAAAGACACTACCTCAGGTCTCACACAAACAAAGACACGACCTCAGGTCTCACACAAACACACAGAACAAAGACACTACCTCAGGTCTCACACAAACAAAGAACAAACACACCTCAGGTCTCACACAAACACACAAGAACAAAGACACTACCTCAGGTCTCACACAAACAAAGACACACCTCAGGTCTCAACACAACACACAAGAACAAAGCACTACTCAGGTCTCACACAACAAAGACACTACTCAGTTCACAAACAAAGACACGACCTCAGGTCTCACACAAACACACAAGAACAAAGACACTACCTCAGGTCTCACACAAACACACAAGAACAAAGACACTACCTCAGGTCTCACACAAACAAAGACACGACCTCAGGTCTCACACAAACACACAAGAACAAAGACACCACCTCAGGTCTCACACAAACAAAGACACGACCTCAGGTCTCACACAAACAAAGACACGACCTCAGGTCTCACACAAACAAAGACACTACCTCAGGTCTCACACAAACAAACAAAGACACGACCTCAGGTCTCACACAAACAAACAAAGACACGACCTCAGGTCTCACACAAACAAACAAAGACACGACCTCAGGTTGTGAGTAATGAGTCTGGGGTTTTGAGAGAGACTTGTTCCGTCACACAACGTGCTCACATTACCGGTAACATGAACCACTTGACTGCGTGTGTGTGTGACGCACGAGGGGAGGGGAGGGATGTGATGCAGGGGGGTGTGTGTGACGCACGAGGGGAGGGGAGGGGTGTGACGCAGGGGGGTGTGTGTGTGACGCACGAGGGGAGGGAGGGATGTGACGCAGGAGGGTGTGACGCACGAGGGGAGGGGTGTGACGCAGGGGGGTGTGACGCACGAGGGGAGGGGTGTGAGGGGTTGTGACGCAGGGGGGGGTGACGCGGGAGGGGAGGGGAGGGGTGTGACGCACGAGGGGAGGGGAGGGGTGTGACGCAGGGGGGGTGTGTGTGACGCACGAGGGGAGGGGAGGGGTGTGACGCACGAGGGGAGGGGAGGGGTGTGACGCAGGGGGGTGTGTGTGACGCACGAGGGGAGGGAGGGATGTGACGCAGGAGGGTGTGACGCACGAGGGGAGGGGTGTGACGCAGGGGGGTGTGACGCACGAGGGGAGGGGAGGGGTGTGACGCACGAGGGGAGGGGAGGGGTGTGACGCAGGGGGGTGTGTGTGACGCACGAGGGGAGGGGAGGGGTGTGACGCAGGAGGGGGGTGTGACGCACGAGGGGAGGGGTGTGACGCAGGGGGGTGTGACGCACGAGGGGAGGGGTGTGACGCAGGGGGGTGTGACGCACGAGGGGAGGGGTGTGACGCAGGGGGGTGTGACGCACGAGGGGAGGGGAGGGGTGTGACGCACGAGGGGAGGGGAGGGGTGTGACGCAGGGGGGTGTGACGCACGAGGGGAGGGGTGTGATGCAGGGGTGTGTGTGTGACGCACGAGGGGAGGGGAGGGGTGTGACGCAGGGGGGTGTGACGCACGAGGGGAGGGGAGGGGTGTGACGCACGAGGGGAGGGAGGATTGTGACGCAGGGGGGTGTGACGCACGAGGGGAGGGGTGTGACGCAGGGGGGTGTGACGCACGAGGGGAGGGGAGGGGTGTGAGGGAGGGGTGTGTGACGCACGAGGGGAGGGGTGTGACGCAGGGGGGTGTGTGTGTGACGCACGAGGGGAGGGAGGGGTGTGACGCAGGGGGTGTGTGTGACGCACGAGGGGAGGGGTGTGACGCAGGGGGGTGTGTGTGACGCACGAGGGGAGGGGAGGGGTGTGACGCAGGGGGTGTGACGCACGAGGGGAGGGGAGGGGTGTGAGGGAGGGGTGTGTGTGTGACGCACGAGGGGAGGGAGGGGTGTGACGCAGGTGTGGGTGTGTGTGTGACGCACGAGGGGAGGGAGGGGTGTGACGCACGAGGGGAGGGGAGGGGAGGGGTGTGTGTGACGCACGAGGGAAGGGAGGGGTGTGACGCAGGGGGTGTGACGCACGATGGGAGGGAGGGGTGTGACGCACGAGGGGAGGGGAGGGGTGTGACCCAGGGGGTGTGTAACGCACGAGGGGAGGGGAGGGGTGTGACGCAGGGGGTGTGTAACGCAGGAGGGAAGGGAGGGGTGTGACGCAGGGGTGTGTGTGACGCACGAGGGAAGGGAGGGGTGTGACGCAGGGGTGTGTGTGACGCACGAGGGGAGGGAGGGGTGTGACGCAGGGGGGGTGGTGACGCAGCCATGGTCTTCTAACGTTAATGGGAGGGGGATTATGGGGTGGTAATGGGGGGGGAGGAGATCATGGCCCCCCCATACTATTGGGGTAGGAGGGAGGAGGTTGATATGGTCATATAACCCCGTAGTATGGGGTGTCTGGGGCAGTTATATGGCCCCGATATCTGGGGGGGGGAGCTTGGGGCGGTCGTATGGGCCCCGCGGGGCCACAATCCGGGGCATGCGCTACGGGCAGGAGCAGGGCACAGATAAGCACAACAAGTTTGTGTTACAAAAGTAAAGAAAAACAATTACAACACATTATAACACCCAGTGACCAGGTCATAACCCGGAGGTCACGTGACCTGCTGACCCCTGACCCCACCTGCTGACCCCCTCCCACCTGCTGACCCCTGACCCCACCTGCTGACCCCTGACCCCACCTGCTGACCCCCTCCCACCTGCTGACCCCTGACCCCACCTGCTGACCCCTCCCACCTGCTGACCTCTCCCACCTGCTGACCCCTGACCCCACCTGCTAACCCCTGACCCCACCTGCTGACCCCTGACCCCACCTGCTGACCTCTCCCACCTGCTGACCCCTGACCCCACCTGCTGACCCCTGACCCCACCTGCTGAGCCCTCTCCCACCTGCTGAGCCCTGACCCCACCTGCTGACCCCCTCCCACCATCCAGGAGTGCTCTAGGGATGACCTCTCCCCCCCCCCCCTGACCTCACAGGTCACATTTGGTGACCTGACCTAAACTGCCCCCCCCCCCCCCTTCCGCCCTTATACAGGTCACATGTTATGAATACAGGAAGAAAATGGGATGTGGGTGAGGGGAGGTTTGGTCTACTTTACCATCTTCCTCAAAGGCTAAATTAGCCCCTCCCTTCCCCCCCTCCTCCCTTATGGGGGTCTCGTACAGCGCCCAGGAAGCCAGCCATGTCACACCGGCGCGACCACGAATATAAGTGAGACAAGCTATTTATACCCAAAAGGTCGTACCGTCCTCAGTCGTGCTTTCAAGGTCGTTACGTCGTCCAGTCGACCGTCGTCAAGGTCAGTCGTGACTACCGTCGTGCTCAAAGGGATCGTACGTCGTGCTCAAGGATCGTACGTCGTGTCAAGTCTACCGTCGTGTTCAAGGCGTCTGGTCAATATACCGTCGTGTCAAGGTGTACGTTGCAAGGTCGTACTCGTCTCAAGGCCCCCAAGGATCGTACGTTGAACCCGTCGTGCTCAAGGCGCTCGTATACCGTCGTTCAATCACCGGGCTCGTATACCGTCGTGCTCAAGGTCGTACCGTCGTGTTCAAGGGTCTACCGTCGTGCTCAGTCAACGCGTCAAGGATCGACGTCGTGCTCAAGGCGTCATCCGATACCGTCCGGTGCTCCGCAAGGTCGTACCGTCGTGTTCAAGGTCGTATCACCGAGTCGTACGTCGCTCAAGGTCGTAGTCTCTCAAGTGACTCTCTCAAGGTCGTACCGTCGTGCTCAAGGATCGTACCGTCGTGCTCAATGGGTCAAGGTCGTACCGTCGTGCTCAAGAGTAGTCGAATTAGGGCACGCCAGTCCGTGCTCAAGGGTCGTACCGTCACGTGTGTGCTCAAGGGTCGTACCGTCGTGTCAAGGATCGTACCGTCGTGCTCAAGGTCGTACCGTCGTGCTCAAGGTCGTACCGTCGTGTCAAGGGTCGTACCGTCGTGCTCAAGGTCGTACCGTCCGTGTATTCGGAAGGGTCGTACCGTCGTGCTCAAGGATCGTACCGTCGTGCTCAAGGGTCGTACCGTCGTGCTCAAGGTCGTACCGTCGTGCTCAAGGGTGTCGCTACCGTCGTGCTCAAGGGTCGTACCGTCGTGCTCAAGGATCGTACCGTCGTGCTCAAGGGCCGTTCGCCTACTAAGGGTCGTACCGTCGTCATAAGGTGTCTGACCGTCGTGCTCAAAGGATCGTACCGGTCCTCCGTTCCCCAATCATACGTGCCAAGTGTCGTACCGTTCGTTCAACCATCTACGTGCCAAGGTCGAATACTGTCCAAAATCGTACTTGTCCAACGTTCGTACCAATCACTGACCCAAGTCTACGTCACCAAACGGTCCAACCAATCTCTGTACACAAGTGTACCGTCAAAACTGTCCAACAATCTACTGTACCTCAATCTACGTCCCCAATCTACTGTACATCAACGATGTACCACCATCTAACGGTCCCTGTACCGTCCGTGGTCCAACCAATCGTACTGTCCGCCAATCTACGTCCTCTCAATCTACTGTACCACCAATTACTGTACCTCCGCTGTCCAACCAATCTACTGACCACCATCTATGCTCAAAACGTCGATCTACGTCGACCAATTACTGTGCCAAGCTACTGTACACATTCTGTAACAAACTACTGTACAACCAATATGTAACAATCTACTGTACCAACCAATCTACTGTACCAACCAATCTACTGTACCAACCAATCTACTGTACCAACCAATCTACTGTACCAACCAATCTACTGTACCAACCAATCTACTGTACCAACCAATCTACTGTACCAACCAATCTACTGTACCAACCAATCTACTGTACCAACCAATCTACTGTACCAACCAATCTACTGTACCAACCAATCTACTGTACCAACCAATCTACTGTACCAACCAATCTACTGTACCAACCAATCTACTGTACCAACCAATCTACTGTACCAACCAATCTACTGTACCAACCAATCTACTGTACCAACCAATCTACTGTACCAACCAATCTACTGTACCAACCAATCTACTGTACCAACCAATCTACTGTACCAACCAATCTACTGTACCAACCAATCTACTGTACCAACCAATCTACTGTACCAACCAATCTACTGTACCAACCAATCTACTGTACCAACCAATCTACTATACCAACCAATCTACTGTACCAACCAATCTACTGTACCAACCAATCTACTGTACCAACCAATCTACTGTACCAACCAATCTACTGTACCAACCAATCTACTGTACCAACCAATCTACTGTACCAACCAATCTACTGTGCCAATCAATCTACTGTACCAACCAATCTACTGTACCAATCAAACTACTGTACCAACCAATCTACTGTACCAACAAATCTACTATACCAACCAATTACTGTACCAATCAATCTACTGTACCAACCAATCTACTGTACCAACCAATCTACTGTACCAACAAATCTATTATACCAACCAATTTACTGTACCAATCAATCTACTGTACCAACCAATCTACTGTACCAACCAATCTACTGTACCAATCAAACTACTGTACCAACCAATCTACTGTACCAACCAATCTACTGTACCAACCAATCTACTGTACCAACCAAGCCACTGTACCAACCAATCTACTGTACCAACCAATCTACTGTACCAACCAATCTACTGTACCAATCAATCTACTATACCAACCAAACTACTGTACCAACCAATCTACTGTACCAATTTACAACACAATCTTATACAAAGCGAAAAAAAATTCAAACAAAAAAATATTAACACGCTAACAACCACCTGAACATTTTCTTTTTTTTCTTAGAAAACGTAATAAGACACTTACTAGCCTGTGAAAATTTATGCATATGAGTAAAAATTCTCAGAATCTGTGAGATGTTATCTCTTATTATCATATATATTATACACATCTTGGGACGTTTCAATATATCTTTTCTTTCTTTCGTACTATTCGCCATTTCCCGCAATAGCGAGGTAGCGTTAAGAACAGAGGACTGGGCCTTTGAGAGAATATCCTCACCTGGCCCCCATTCTCTGTTCCTTCTTTTGGAAAATTGAAAAAAACGAGAGGGGAGGATTTCCAGCAACCCGCTCCCTCCCCTTTTAGTCGCCTTCTACGACACGCAGGGAATACGTGGGAAGCATTCTTTCTCCCTATCCCCAGGGGAGACAGCGACAAAGTATAAAAAAAATATATATATATATATATATATATATATATATATATATATATATATATATATATATAACATTGTTGGAACCACTATTCCTTCAAACATACAAATTTATATATATATATATATATATATATATATATATATATATATATATATATATATATATATATATACATATAAATTTGTATGTTTGAAGGAATAGTGGTTCCAACAATGTTGTATGGTTGCGAGGCGTGGGCTATGGATAGAGTTGTGCGCAGGAGGATGGATGTGCTGGAAATGAGATGTTTGAGGACAATGTGTGGTGTGAGGTGGTTTGATCGAGTAAGTAACGTAAGGGTAAGAGAGATGTGTGGAAATAAAAAGAGCGTGGTTGAGAGAGCAGAAGAGGGTGTTTTGAAATGGTTTGGGCACATGGAGAGGATGAGTGAGGAAAGATTGACCAAGAGGATATTTGTGTCGGAGGTGGAGGGAACGAGAAGTGGGAGACCAAATTGGAGGTGGAAAGATGGAGTGAAAAAGATTTTGTGTGATCGGGGCCTGAACATGCAGGAGGGTGAAAGGAGGGCAAGGAATAGAGTGAATTGGAGCGATGTGGTATACCGGGGTTGACGTGCTGTCAGTGGATTGAAGCAGGGCATGTGAAGCGTCTGGGGTAAACCATGGAAAGCTGTGTAGGTATGTATATTTGCGTGTGGACGTATGTATATACATGTGTATGGGGGTGGGTTGGGCCATTTCTTTCGTCTGTTTCCTTGCGCTACCTCGCAAACGCGGGAGACAGCGACAAAGCAAAAAAAAAAAAAAAAAAAAAAAAAATAAAAAAAAACATTTCTTACTGGGACTTAAGACCATAATGCGCTACCTCGCCAACGCGAGAAACGGCGATCAAATAGTGTGTGTGTGTGTGTACCATAAGTGAAGGCAGGTACCACAGAGGGAGTAACGGTACAGCCACACCCCAGCAGGGTACGGTACATGTACCATGCGGTCATGACCTCTGACCTCGTGACCCACGAAGGACAAGATCAAAGGTCGTGGACGTCACACCCCTAAAGGTCGTACCGTCGTGCTTAGGGGGTCGTACCACCATACACACAGGGTCGTACCGTCGTGCTCAGGGGGTCGTACCACCATACACACAGGGTCGTACCGTCGTGCTCAGGGGGTCGTACCACCATACACACACGGTCGTACCGTAGTGCTCGGGGGTCGTACCACCATACACACAGGGTCGTACCGTCGTACCCAGGGGTCGTACCACCATACACACAGGGTCGTACCGTCGTGCTCGGGGGTCGTACCACCATACACACAGGGTCGTACCGTCGTGCTCAGGGGGTCGTACCACCATACACACAGGGTCGTACCGTCGTGCTCAGGGGTCGTACCACCATACACACAGGGTCGTACCGTCGTGCTCAGGGGTCGTACCACCATACACACAGGGTCGTACCGTAGTGCTCAGGGGTCGTACCACCATACACACAGGGTCGTACCGTCGTGCTCAGGGGTCGTACCACCATACACACAGGGTCGTACCGTCGTGCTCAGGGGTCGTACCACCATACACACAGGGTCGTACCGTCGTGCTCAGGGTCGTACCACCATACACACAGGGTCGTACCGTCGTGCTAGGGTCGTACCACCATACACCACAGGGGTCGACCCGTCGAGTCTCAGGGGGTCGTACCACAAAACACCAGGGTCGTACCGTCGTGCTCAGGGTCGTACCACACCTACACACAGGGTCGTAAACGTCGTGCCCACCATACACACGTCGTACCGTCGTGCTCGGGGTCGTAACCACACCATACACACAGGGTCTACCGTCGTGTATCAAGTCGACCACCATACACATGGACGTACCGTCGTGCTCATGGGTCGTACCACCATAGCACACAAGGGTCGTACCGTCCGTGCTCAAGGTCGTACCACCAATACACACTAGGTCGTACCGTCGTGCTTCAGGGTCGTACCACCATACACACAGGGTCGTACCGTCGTGCTCAGGTCGTACACCATACACAACAGGGTCGATAACGTCGTGCCACCATAAACACACGGGTCCCTTACGTCGTGCTCAGGGGTCGTACCACCATTACACACAGGGTCTTCCCGGGGTCCGTGATGTTCATGGGTCGTACCACCATACACACAGGTCGTACCGTCGTGCTCGGGGTCGTACCACCATACACACAGGGTCGTACCGTCGTGCTCGGGGTCGTACCACCATACACACAGGGTCCGTACCGTCGTGCTCAAGGTTCGTACCGTCGTGCTCAGAGGTCGTACCACCATACACACACGGTCGTACCGTCGTGTCAAGGATCGTACCGTCGTGCTCAAGGGCCGTTTCGCCATTATGAAGGGTCGTACCGTCGTGTCAAGGATCGTACCGTCGTGTCAAGGATCGTACCGTCGTGCTCAAGGATCGTACCGTCGTGCTCAAGATCGTACCGTCGTGTCAAGGATCGTACCGTCGTGGTCAAGGTCGTACCGTCGTGGTCAAGGGTCGTACCGTCGTGTCAAGGATCGTACCGTCGTGTTCAGAGGTCGTACCACCATACACACAGGGTCGTACGTCGTGCTCAAGGATCGTACCGTCGTGGTCAAGGGTCGTACCGTCGTGGTCAAGGGTCGTACCGTCGTGCTCAAGGATCGTACCGTCGTGTCAAGGATCGTACCGTCGTGTCAAGGATCGTACCGTCGTGCTCAAGATCGTACCGTCGTGGTCAAGGTCGTACCGTCGTGTCAAGGATCGTACCGTCGTGCTCAAGATCGTACCGTCGTGCTCAAGATCGTACCGTCGTGGTCAAGGGTCGTACCGTCGTGCTCAAGGATCGTACCGTCGTGTTCAGAGGTCGTACCACCATAACACACAGGGTCGTACCGTCGTGTTCAAGGGTCGTACCGTCGTGTTCAGAGGTCGTACCACCATACAACAGGGTCGTACCGTCCGTGCTCAAGGGTCGTACCGTCGTGCTCAGGGGTCCGTACCACCATACACACAGGGTCGTACCACCATACAACAGGGTCGTACCGTCCGTGCTCAAGGGTCGTACCGTCGTGCTCAGGGGTCGTACCGTCGTGCTCAGAGGTCGTACCACCATACACACAGGTCGTACCGTCGTGCTCAAGATCGTACCGTCGTGTTCAGAGGTCGTACCACCATACACACAGGGTCGTACCACCATACACACAGGTCGTACCGTCGTGCTCAGAGGTCGTACCACCATAACACACAGGGTCGTAACCGTCGTGCTCAAGATCGTACCGTCGTGCTCAGGGGTCCGTACCACCATACACACAGGGTCGGTACCGTCGTGCTCAGGGGTCGTACCACCATACACACACGGTCGTACCGTCGTGTCAAGGATCGTACCGTCCGTGCTCAAGGGTCGTAACCGTCGTGCTCAAGGGTCATACCGTCGTGCTCAAGATCGTACCGTCGTGCTCAGGGGTCCGTACCACCATACACACAGGGTCGTACCGTAGTGCTCAGGGGTCGTACCACCATACACACAGGGTCGTACCGTAGTGCTCAGGGGTCGTACCACCATAACACACAGGGTCGTAACCGTCGTGCTCAGAGGTCGTACCACCATAACACACAGGGTCGTACCACCATACACACAGGGTCGTAACCGTCGTGCTCAGAGGTCGTACCACCATACACACAGGGTCGTAACCGTCGTGCTCAAGGATCGTACCGTCCGTGCTCAAGGGTCGTACGTCGTGCTCAAGGGTCGTAACCGTCGTGCTCAGGGGTCCGTACCACCATACACACAGGGTCCGTACCGTCGTGCTCAGAGGTCGTACCACCATACACACAGGGTCGTAACCGTCGTGCTCAAGGATCGTACCGTCGTGCTCAGAGGTCGTACCACCATACACACACGGTCGTACCGTCGTGCTCAGAGGTCGTACCACCATACACACAGGGTCGTAACCGTCGTGCTCAGAGGTCGTACCACCATACACACAGGGTCGTACGTCGTGCTCAGGGGTCCGTACCACCATACACACAGGGTCGGTACCGTCGTGCTCAGAGGTCGTACCACCATACACACAGGTCGTACCGTCGTGCTCAGGGGTCGTACACCATACACACAGGTCGTACCGTCGTGCTCAGGGGTCGTACCACCATACACACAGGTCGTACCGTCGTGCTCAGGGGTCCGTACCACCATACACACAGGTCGTACCGTCGTGCTCAGGGGTCCGTACCACCATACACACAGGGTCGTACCGTAGTGCTCAGGGGTCGTACACCATACACACAGGGTCGTAACCGTCGTGCTCAAGGATCGTACCGTCGTGCTCAGGGGTCGTACCACCATAACACACAGGGTCGTACCGTCCGTGCTCAAGGGTCGTAACCGTCGTGCTCAGAGGTCGTACCACCATACACACAGGGTCGTAACCGTCGTGCTCAGGGGTCGTACCACCATACACACAGGGTCGTAACCGTCGTGCTCAGGGGTCGTACCACCATACACACAGGGTCGTAACCGTCGTGCTCAGAGGTCGTACCACCATACACACAGGGTCGTAACCGTCGTGCTCAAGGATCGTACCGTCGTGCTCAGGGGTCCGTACCACCATACACACAGGGTCGTAACCGTCGTGCTCAGGGGTCGTACCACCATAACACACAGGGTCGTACCGTAGTGCTCAGGGGTCGTACCACCATAACACACAGGGTCGTAACCGTCGTGCTCAGGGGTCGTACCACCATACAACAGGGTCGTACCGTCGTGCTCAGAGGTCGTACCACCATACACACAGGTCGTACCGTCGTGGCTCAGGGGTCTACCACCACACCACATGAATAGTGTAGTGGTCTACCACCACACCACAGATAGTGTAGTGGTCCTACCACCACACCACAACCACATGATAGTGTAGTGGTCCTACCACCACACCACACCACATGATAGTGTAGTGGTCTACCACCACACCACATGATAGTGTAGTGGTCTACCACCACACCACACCACATGATAGTGTAGTGGTCTACCACCACACCACATGATAGTGTAGTGGTCTACCACCACACCACATGATAGTGTAGTGGTCTACCACCACACCACATGATAGTGTAGTGGTCTACCACCACACCACACTGGTGGGTATACAAAGGTGTCTCACTCAAGATGTACTTCAGATGTTATAAACACACTACCTCACAGTTCGCCTTGACTCTACCTACCTACTTACAACCAACCTACATACTTACATCTAGCCTCCCTACTTACATCCAACCTACCTACTTACATCCAACCTACCTACTTACATCCAACCTACCTACTTACATCTAACCTACCTACTTACATCTAACCTATCTATTTACATCCAACCTACCCGCTTACAACCAACCTACCTACTCACATCTAACCTACCTACTCATATCTAATCTACCTACTTACATCTAACCTACCTACTTACATACAACCTACCTACTTACATCTAACCTACCTACTTACATCTAACCTATCTACTTACATCCAACCTACCCGCTTACAACCAACCTACCTACTTACATCCAACCTACCCGCTTACAACCAACCTACCTACTTACATCTAACCTACCTACTTACATCCAACCTACCTACTTACAACCAACCTACCTACAATCAACCTACCTACTTACGACCAACCTACCTACCTACCTACTTACAACCAACCTACCTACCTACTTACATCCAACCTACCTACTTACAACCAACCTACCTACTTACAACCAACCTACCTACTTACCTCCAGCCTACCTACTTCCCCACCTACCTACCTAAAACACCAAAACAAACACGTGTGACGGGTACACTACACTCCACCATAAACGACCCCCCCCCCCACCTCCCTTACGACCTGCCACTCATGGCACTCGACCACCTGACACGACCCCCTCCCTCCCCCCTAACACTGGGGGGGGGGGGTATCGCGACGTACGACCCTACTGAAGGCAAAGAGACACAACCACATAAAGTACGACCCCAGCTGAGCGTCATGACGGTACGACCCCCCATTCATCGCGAAGATACGACCCTACCGCGTTACGACCTCCCACCCCACGACCCGACCACTACTAGGCCTGGACGGCCTGACCTTTGACCTGACCCTTCCAGGCCTCGTTCAAGGCCAGACCATCACCCACCATGGCTCGTACCGTGGTGAGTGGTCAACCACCCAACCCCCCTTTCTCCCCCCAAGAACGACCCTAATCCGTCAGAACAACCCACACACCTCGAGACATCCACCAATCACAGGCCATCTCACCAAAAACGGGAAGACAGTCCTTCAGTTTGCGAGGGAAACAGAGATGGGAAGACTGTGAAGGGAAGTTACTGTAGGAAGATGACGCTCTTGTGGTGGCTGAACCAGGTTTAAATCAGTCCTTCACTCGCATGTGGACAGTTTCTGTATGCAGATGACGCTGCTGTAATAGTTAAACCAAATTTCGTTATAACTCCTTCGTTTAAACAGTGTGTGTGTGTGTATGTGTGTGTGTGTGTGTGTGTGTGTGTGTGTGTCGTTTAAACAGCTAGTGTGTGTGTGTGTGTGTGTGTGTGTGTGTGTCGTTTAAACAGCTAGTGTGTGTGTGTGTGTGTGTGTGTGTGTGTGTGTGTGTGTGTGTGTGTGTGTGTGTCGTTTAAACAGCTAGTGTGTGTGTGTGTGTGTGTGTGTGTGTGTGTGTGTGTGTGTGTGTGTGTGTGTGTCGTTTAAACAGCTAGTGTGTGTGTGTGTGTGTGTGTGTGTGTGTGTGTGTGTGTGTGTGTGTGTGTCGTTTAAACAGCTAGTGTGTGTGTGTGTGTGTGTGTGTGTGTGTGTCGTTTAAACAGCTAGTGTGTGTGTGTGTGTGTGTGTGTGTGTGTGTGTGTGTGTGTGTCGTTTAAACAGCTAGTGTGTGTGTGTGTGTGTGTGTGTGTGTGTGTGTGTCGTTTAAACAGCTAGTGTGTGTGTGTGTGTGTGTGTGTGTGTGTGTGTATGCAGATGACGCTGTTGTAGTGGCTGAACTAGAATCATAAATGGAAAATCAACTCCTTCACACTTGTATCATATGAGCAGCAGTAGTATGCAGATGGCGCCGTGGTAGTGGCACACAGCCATTTCCCGGATGAACATTCTCCCTCATCTTATAAAAACCCACAACAATATTCATAATACATTCTATATACATTGAAATAAACATTTGGCATGACCTAAATTCTATATACATTGAAATAAACATTTGGCATGACCTACATTCTATATACATTCAAGTAAACAGTTGACATGACCTAAACATCTTTTTTGTTTTTATTTCACTAAAAAAAAATGGTAATTTTATCAACTGATGAGGTAAAGAAAATGAGTGATGGGATCCTAACTCATCCACACACCTCATTATCCGATCTTCCTAACTCATCAACACGGCCCTCATTATCCCATCTCATTCCTCCCTCAACATGCAAAGCAGGGATCCCGCATCCCACATTCGTACAACCATTACAGTCATTGTACACCACGTGTGTATCGTTCACATTATAGTCCACGGGCAGACATGTTTACATTGCCGGTGACCTTTGACCCTGAGTGACTGAAGAGAAGAAATCACCCCCCCCCCAACCCCCGTGACCTAGCTAACAGCTGGGGTTGGGGGGGGGGGAAGAGAGGTCACATAAGGTGACGATTTTCCATAGGTGAGACAGAAGTAATAGCTGTAGAAGAAGGAGAGAGAGACAGAGGGTCATATAACTTCTCAAGTCAGATATGGGTCACGTGGTGAGGTCAAGCTTGGGTCACGTCATATTAGGTCAAGCTTAGCGAGGCCAAGCGAGCCTCCGTCATGCACAACAGACCTCACAGACCACCGTCATGCACAACAGACCTCACAGACCACCGTCATGCACAACAGACCTCACAGACCATCGTCATGCACAACAGACCTCACAGACCACCGTCATGCACAACAGACCTCACAGACCATCGTCATGCACAACAGACCTCACAGACCATCGTCATGCACAACAGACCTCACAGACCATCGTCATGCACAACAGACCTCACAGACCATCGTCATGCACAACAGACCTCACAGACCATCGTCATGCACAACAGACCTCACAGACCATCATCATGCACAACAGACCTCACAGACCATCGTCATGCACAACAGACCTCACAGACCATCGTCATGCACAACAGACCTCACAGACCATCGTCATGCACAACAGACCTCACAGACCATCGTCATGCACAACCAACCATCAATACACGCCATGACCTGACCTCCCCCCCCCCCCATCGAGGTATGACCCCTATCTCCGTGTATACCACAACCACAACCACCGTCATGGTCAGGCGATGAGAGAGAGAGAGAGAGAGAGAGAGAGAGAGAGAGAGAGAGAGAGAGAGAGAGAGAGAGAGAGAGAGAGAGAGAGATACAGAATCCATCGTGCAGAAAGCGGTGGACACCGTCATAGCTGCTTTAAACACACTCCCACACACACACGTCCACACCCACACCTACACTCACACACACACGTCCACACCCACACCTACACACACACACACGTCCACACCCACACGTCCACACCCACACCTACACACACACACACGTCCACACCCACACCTACACACACACCCACACGTCCACACCCACACCTACACACACACACACGTCCACACCCACACCTACACACACACACACACGTCCACACCCACACCTACACACACACACACACGTCCACACCCACACCTACACACACACCCACACGTCCACACCCACACCTACACACACACACACGTCCACACCCACACCTACACACACACACACACGTCCACACCCACACCTACACACACACACACGTCCACACCCACACACATACACACACACGTCCACACCCACGTGCCCACACCCACGTGTCCACACCCACACCCACGTCCACACACCCACACTGTACGTCTGAACATTATGTATTAACTCCCTGGTTACAGACCCATGCTGTACTCCACCTGTATCTATACAATGATCTTTTCTTCAATACAACGAAATTCATCTATAGAAAAAAATATTTGATATCAAGAAAATTTTAAAAAAATCTTATAAGTATTTTATTCTTTTCTTTTCTTTCAAACTATTCGCCATTTCCCGCGTTAGCGAGGTAGCGTTAAGAACAGAGGACTGGGCCTTTAAGGGAATATCCTCACCTGGCCCCCTTCTCTGTTCCTTCTTTTGGAAAATTAAAAAAAAAATAATGAGAAGGGAGGATTTCCAGCCCCCCTCAGCTCCCTCCCCTTTTAGTCGCCTTCTACGACACGCAGGGAATACGTGGCAAGTATTCTTTCTCCCCTATCCCCAGGGATAAAAGGATTTTATATATAAAATAATTTTTTACATAGATTTTTTCATATATTTATTTGAAATAAATTTATGGTATTAAAAGAAATTTTTTTTTCTTTTTGGCTCAAGAAAATGTTTAATATTACGACTAAATTTGTGGCTATATATATATGTATAAATATATATATATATATATATATATATATATATATATATATATATATATATATATATATATATTATCAATACATGACCACCTGTACCCCCGGGTTGTTGGAGGTCGGGTCCCGCACCAGGTGGAGGCAGGCAACCCTCATCCACCTGCTGGTTACATGAACCACCACAACCACGTCTTCGGGGAATTACCCAATCATCCAGCGGTTGTAAATAACGGGACTATGTTTACTAAATACATTTACAACACCAAGTGTAAATGACGGGACTATGTTTACTAAATATATTTACAACACCAAGTGTAAATGACGGGACTATGTTTACTAAATATATTTACAACACCAAGTGTAAATGACGGGACTATGTTTACTAAATACATTTACAACACCAAGTGTAAATGACGGGACTATGTTTACTAAATACATTTACAACACCAAGTGTAAATGACGGGACTATGTTTACTAAATACATTTACAACACCAAGTGTAAATGACGGGACTATGTTTACTAAATATATTTACAACACCAAGTGTAAATGACGGGACTATGTTTACTAAATCCACGTGTAAATGACAAGCCTCAGTTTTGTAAATACATATAAACCACATATATAAACATACATAATCATCCTACGTTTGACATTTTAAAAACAATACAGAGACAAATACGCTGACGGTGTGGGGGAGGCCCCTGATGGTGTGGGGGAGGCCCCTGATGGTGTTGGGAGGCCCCTGATGGTGTGGGGGTGGCCCTGATGGTGTGGGGGTGGCCCCTGATGGTGTGGGGAGGCCCCTGATGGTGTGGGGGAGGTCCCTGATGGTGTGGGGGAAGCCGCTGATGGTGTGGGGAGGCCCCTGATGGTGTGGGGAGGTCCCTGATGGTGTGGGGGAGGTCCCTGATGGTGTGGGGGAGGTCCCTGATGGTGTGGGGAGGTCCCTGATGGTGTGGGGGAGCCTCTGATGGTGTGGGGAGGCCCTGATGGTGTGGGGGCCCCTGATGGGGTGGGGGTGGCCCCTGATGGTGTGGGGAGGCTCCTGATGGTGTGGGGGTGGCCCCTATGGTTGTGGGGTGGCCCCTGATGGTGTGGGGATGGACCTGATGGTGTGGGAGGCCCGTGATGGTGTGCGGGGAGGCCTCCTGATGGTGTGGTGGTTTAGGGGAGGCCCCTGGTGGTGTGGGGGGCCCTGATGGTGTGGGAGCCCCCTGATGGAGTGGGGGAGGCCCACTGATGGTGTGGGGAGGGCCCCTGTGGTGTGGGGGGGCCCCTGATGTGTGGGTAGGCCCCTGATGGTTGGGGGAGGGCCTGATGGTTGTGGGGAGGCCCCTGATGGTGTGGGGGTGGCCCTCTGATGGTGTGGGGGAGGCCCCTGATGTGTGGGGTGGGCCCTGGATGGTGTGGAGAGGCCACCTGATGGGGTGGGGAGGCCCCTGATGGGTGGGGAGGCCCTGATGGTGTGGGGAGGCCCCTGATGGTGTGGGGGAGGCCCCTGATGGTGTGGGTGATGAGGCCTGATGTGTGGGGTGGGCCTGATGGTGTGGAGTGGGCCCCTGATGTGTGGGGAGGACCTGATGGTGTGGGGTGGGCCTGATGGTGTGGGGTGGGCCCTGATGGTGTGGGGGAGGCCTTGATTGTGTGGGGTTGGGCCCTGATGGTGTGGGGGGAGGCCCCTGATTGTGTGGGGGTGGCCCCTGATGGTCTGTGGGGTGAGCCCTGATGGTGTGGGGAGGCCCTGATGCGGTGTGGGGGAGGCCACCTGAATTGGTGTGGGGGTGGCCCCTGATGGTGTGGGGGAGGCCCCTGATGGTGTGGGGTGAGCCCTGATGGTGTGGGGAGGCCCCTGATGGTGTGGGGGGAGGCCCCTGATGGTGTGGGGGTGGCCCCTGATGGTGTGGGGAGGCCCCTGATGGTGTGGGGGAGGCCCCTGATGGTGTGGGGGAGGCCCCTGATGGTGTGGGGGAGGCCCTGATGGTGTGGGGGTGGCCCCTGATGGTGTGGGGAGGCCCCTGATGGTGTGGGGGAGGCCCCTGATGGTGTGGGGGAGGCCCCTGATGGTATGGGGAGGCCCCTGATGGTGTGGGGGAGGCCCCTGACGGTGTGGGGGAGGCCCCTGATGGTGTGGGGGAGGCCCTTAGTGTGGGGGAGGCCCCTGATGGTGTGGGGGAGGCCCCTGATGGAGTGGGGTGGCCCCTGATGGTAGGGGGGAGGCCCTGATGGTGTGGGGGAGGCCCCTGATGGTGTGGGGAGGCCCTTAGTGTGGGGGAGGCCCCTGATGGTGTGGGGGAGGCCCCTGATGGTGTGGGGGAGGCCTCTGGTGTGGGCAGGCCCCTGATGGCGTGGGGAGGCCCCTGGCGGTGTGGGGTGGCCCCTGATGGTGTGGGGAGGCCCCTGATGGTGTGGGGGAGGCCCCCTGATGGTGTGGGGAAGCCCCTGTCGGTGTGGGGGTGGCCCCTGATGGTGTGGGGGTGGCCCCTCATGGTGTGGGGGTGGCCACTGATGGTGTGGGGGAAGCCCCTGTCGGTGTGGGGGTGGCCCCTGATGGTGTGGTGGAAGCCCCTGATGGTGTGGGGGAGGCCCCTGATGGTGTGGGGGAGGCCCCTGATGGTGTGGGGGAGGCCCCTGATGGTGGGGAGGTGGCCCTTGATGGTGTGGGGGTGGTCTCTGATGGTGTGGGGGAGGCCCCTGATGGTGTGGGGAGGCCCTTAGTGTGGGGGAGGCCCCTGATGGTGTGGGGGAGGCCCCTGATGGTGTGGGGGAAGCCCCTGTCGGTGTGGGGGTGGCCCCTGATGGTGTGGGGAGGCCCCTGGCGGTGTGGGGTGGCCCCTGATGGTGTGGGGTGGCCCTGATAGTGTGGGGAGGCCCTGAAGGTGTGGGGGAGGCCCCTGATGGTGTGGGGGAGGCCCCTGATGGTGTGGGGGAGGCCCCTGATGGTGGGGAGGAGGCCCCTGATGGTAGGGGGGAGGCCCTGATGGTGTGGGGGAGGCCCCTGATGGTGTGGGGAGGCCCTTAGTGTGGGGGAGGCCCCTGATGGTGTAGGGAAGCCCCTGTCGGTGTGGGGGTGGCCCCTGATGGTGTGGGGGTGGCCCCTCATGGTATGGGGGTGGCCACTGATGGTGTGGGGGAAGCCCCTGTCGGTGTGGGGGTGGCCCCTGATGGTGTGGGGGAAGCCCCTGATGGTGTGGGGGAGGCCCCTGATGGTGTGGGGGAGGCCCCTGATGGTGGGGAGGTGGCCCTTGATGGTGTGGGGGTGGCCCCTGATGGTGTGGGGGAGGCCCCTGATGGTGTGGGGAGGCCCTTAGTGTGGGGGAGGCCCCTGATGGTGTGAGGGAGGCCCCTGATGGTGTGGGGGAGGCCCCTGATGGTGTGGGGGAGGCCTCTGATGGTGTGGGCAGGCCCCTGATGGCGTGGGGAGGCCCCTGGCGGTGTGGGGTGGCCCCTGATGGTGTGGGGGTGGTCCCTGATGGTGTGGGGGAGGCCCCTGATGGTGTGGGGAAACCCCTGTCGGTGTGGGGGAGGCCCCTGATGGTGTGGGGAGGCCCCTGATGGTGTGGGGGAGGCCTCCGATGGTGTGGGGGTGGCCCCTGATGGTGTGGGGGTGGCCCCTCATGGTGTGGGCAGGCCACTGATGTCGTAACAGTCATGTGTGTATAATGATTAGCTTCTGTGTTTGTTGAACCTGGACCAGAGGGGGATGGGGGTCTGTCTGCCCCCCACACCCCCACACACCATCCATATTTCACCCTCCCCTCCTACTAACCCCCCCTCCCCCCACACGCCCCATCCTAGTACATACACATCAACCATCGCCCCACACGTGTGTATATATGAACATCCTCCCCCTCCCTTACCCTCCCTCTAAAAATGTATATACTTGTGACCTCTCATTCATAACACCACACACGTACTCTAACACACACTTTATCTAAATTATACACATCCTGCCATACACACTCTATATATACATATACATTTACATATTTGCCGATAACCACGACGAAAAGGAAATTTGGTCAGTTCCCAAGTGCACTTTCGTGTAATAATCACATCATCAGGGGATACGTATACAAAATCTATCCAATAGATCACGGGGACCAATAGATATTATTACAGCGGTTGTATACATACAGACATACACACAGAGGCAAAGATCAAGGATCAGGGAAGTATAAGAATAATATAAATAATAATAATAATACAATAAAAATAATAATAAATGATTCTGATCCAGCTTCCCATATTCTAATTGAAGGTTTTGTCTCGCTAGCTTCTTAATACCCCTCAGATAGATAGATAGAGAGAGAGAGAGAGAGAGAGAGAGAGAGAGAGAGAGTGTGGTGGTCACCTTACCTAGGCTGGTGGGTTGAGTCGTCTGGTCGACCAAGCTGTTGTAATCAGCAACCAACCCCCCCCCCCACCTAACCTTCCAGTCAAGCTACACCAACCAACCAACACACACACACACACACACACACACACACACATGTTCTCTACAATCCCAATAATGTACTTCAACACCAGTCTATACCTGGGACGACCCCTGGGGTGCCTGGGACCCACATCCCATTACTTGATAATAATACAGACTAATATGGATCCTGAATTTATATATGAAGTGATTATTACACGAAAGTGCACTTGGGAACTTATCGTGTTTCACTTTCCCCCGTGGACTCATAAGAATATATATATATATATATATATATATATATATATATATATATATATATATATATATATATATATATATATATATATATATATATATATCTTACATCACAACAGTTGTGAGAGAAGTGTAATGTTATAATAGTTAATTCTGATTGTGTTGTAAGTTTAAAGAGCAGGGGCGAGGCCAGGCTTAAAGCCGAGATATAATTGCGGTAACTTAACAATCTTTAACAACTCCTATGATAACTTAACAACCTTTAACAACTCCTATGGTCACAAAACAACCTTTAACAACTTCTATGGTCACAAAACAACCTTTAACAACTTCTATGGTGACTAAACAACCTTTAACAACTTCAATGGTCACTAAACAACCTTTAACAACTCCTATGATAACTACAATCGTGGTAACTTAACAACCTTTAACAACTCCTATGGTAACTAAACAACCTTTAACAACTTCTATGGTCACTAAACAACCTTTAACAACTTCTATGGTCACTAAACAACCTTTAACAACTCCTATGATAACTACAATCGTGGTAACTTAACAACCTTTAACAACTCCTATGGTAACTAAACAACCTTTAACAACTTCTATGGTCACTAAACAACCTTTAACAACTCCTATGGTAACTAAACAACCTTTAACAACTCCTATGGTCACTAAACAACCTTTAACAACTTCTATGGTCACTAAACAACCTTTAACAACTCCTATGGTAACTACAATCGTCGTAACTTAACAACCTTTAACAACTCCTATGGTAACTAAACAACCTTTAACAACTTCTATGGTCACTAAACAACCTTTAACAACTCCTATGGTAACTACAATCGTGGTAACTTAACAACCTTTAACAACTCCTATGGTAACTAAACAACCTTTAACAACTCCTATGGTCACTAAACAACCTTTAACAACTTCTATGGTCACTAAACAACCTTTAACAACTTCTATGATAACTACAATCGTGGTAACTTAACAACCTTTAACAACTCCTATGGTAACTAAACAACCTTTAACAACTTCTATGGTCACTAAACAACCTTTAACAACTCCTATGGTAACTACAATCGTGGTAACTTAACAACCTTTAACAACTCCTATGGTCACTAAACAACCTTTAACAACTTCTATGGTCACTAAACAACCTTTAACAACTCCTATGGTAACTACAATCGTGGTAACTTAACAACCTTTAACAACTCCTATGGTAACTAAACAACCTTTAACAACTTCTATGGTCACTAAACAACCTTTAACAACTCCTATAGTAACTACAATCGTGGTAACTTAACAACCTTTAACAACTCCTATGGTAACTAAACAACCTTTAACAACTCCTATGGTAACTAAACAACCTTTAACAACTTCTATGGTCACTAAACAACCTTTAACAACTCCTATGATAACTACAATCGTGGTAACTTAACAACCTTTAACAACTCCTATGGTAACTAAACAACCTTTAACAACTCCTATGGTCACTAAACAACCTTTAACAACTCATATGGTCACTAAACAACCTTTAACAACTTCTATGATAACTACAATCGTGGTAACTTAACAACCTTTAACAACTCCTATGGTAACTACAATCGTGGTAACTTAACAACCTTTAACAACTCCTATGGTAACTAAACAACCTTTAACAACTTCTATGGTCACTAAACAACCTTTAACAACTCCTATGGTAACTACAATCGTGGTAACTTAACAACCTTTAACAACTCCTATGGTAACTAAACAACCTTTAACAACTTCTATGGTCACTAAACAACCTTTAACAACTCCTATGGTAA
>NC_092285.1:2295000-2297500 GCF_036320965.1 Panulirus ornatus
AAAAAAAAAAAAAAAAAAAAAAAAATATATATATATATATATATATATATATATATATATATATATATATATATATATATATATATAATCCTCCCCTCTCATTTTTTTTTTAATTTTCCAAAAGAAGGAACAGAGAAGGGGGCCATATGAGGATAGTCCCTCAAAGGCCCAGTCCTCTGTTCTTAACGCTAACTCGCTAATGCGGGAAATGGCGAATAGTATGAAAAAAAAAAAAAAAAAAAAAAATATGTATATATATATATATATATATATATATATATATATATATATATATATATACATATATATATATACAGTACAAGCGATGGGCCCCCACCAGTGTACAACTCCCTCCCCGTACAGTACAAGTACAACCACACAACAGTGTTGCCGAGAGAGAGAGAGAGAGAGAGAGAGAGAGAGAGAGAGAGAGAGAGAGAGAGAGAGAGAGAGAGAGAGAGAGAGACCCGTATGGAAGATCTCCCAACACGACGCTCACCATGTGAGACACAAAACTCCCCCGCCATCTCCAACACTACCACCATCACCAACACCATCTCCAACATCACCAACGTAACACCATCACCACCACCACCACCATCACCAACACCATCACCAACACCAACACCACCATCACCAACACCATCACCATCTCCATCACCACCACCACCAACACCATCACCATCACCACCAACACCATCCCCACCACCACCAACACCATCACCATCACCACCAACACCATCACCACCACCACCAACACCATCACCACCAACACCATCACCACCACCACCATCACCATCACCACCAACACCATCACCACCACCACCAACACCATCACCACCACCACCAACACCATCACCACCAACACCATCACCACCAACACCATCACCATCACCACCAACACCATCACCACCAACACCATCACCAACACCACCACCACCAACACCATCACCATCTCCAACAACACCACCACCACCACCACCACCATCACCAACACCATCACCATCTCCACCAACACCATCACCAACACCACCACCATCACCATCTCCAACAACACCACCACCAACACCATCACCATCACCAACACCACCATCACCATCTCCACCAACACCACCACCATCACCATCACCAACACCACCATCACCATCTCCACCAACACCACCACCATCACCAACACCACCATCACCATCTCCACCAACACCACCACCATCACCATCTCCACCAACACCATCTCCACCAACACCACCACCATCACCATCTCCACCAACACCACCACCAACACCATCTCCACCAACACCACCACCATCACCATCTCCACTACCAACACCACCACCATCACCATCTCCACCAACACCACCACCAACACCATCTCCAACAACACCACCACCAACACCATCACCATCACCAACACCACCATCACCATCTCCACCAACACCACCACCAACACCATCACCACCAACACCACCACCAACACCATCACCATCACCACCACCATCACCATCTCCACCAACACCACCACCATCACCATCTCCACCAACACCACCACCATCTCCACCAACACCACCACCAACACCACCACCATCACCATCTCCACCAACACCACCACCATCTCCACCAACACCACCACCAACACCATCTCCAACAACACCACCACCAACACCATCACCATCACCAACACCACCATCACCATCTCCACCAACACCACCACCATCACCATCTCCACCACACACCACCACCAACACCATCTCCAACAACACCACCACCATCACCAACACCACCACTACCACCACCAACACCATCGCCACCATCACCACCACCACCATCACCAACACCACCACCAACACCATCACCATCACCACACACCACCATCACCATCTCCACCACCACCACCAACATCATCTCCAACAACACCACCACCATCACCAACACCATCACCAACACCACCACCACCACCACCATCTCCACCACCACCACCACCACCATCACCAACACCATCACCATCTCCACCAACACCACCACCACCACCACCACCATCACCAACACCATCACCAACACCACCACCACCACCACCATCTCCACCACCACCACCACCACCATCACCAACACCATCACCATCTCCACCAACACCACCACCAACACCACCACCATCACCATCTCCACCAACACCACCACCATCACCATCTCCACCAACACCACCACCATCACCATCTCCACCAACACCACCACCATCACCATCTCCACCAACACCACCACCAACACCATCACCAACACCACCATCACCATCTCCACCACCACCACCACCAACACCATCTCCAACAACACCACCACCAACACCATCACCAACACTGCCATGTTCAGGTTGATGTCTGGTCTTATAACAACTGGGGAAAAATTAATTTAATTCGCTACAAGAAACACCTTTATAAAGTGGTACCCACTTACACACGTCCCACTGCTGAAAACAACTTCTAAAGTGGGTGGTTGTTATTCTATAACATAT
>NC_092285.1:2302500-2310000 GCF_036320965.1 Panulirus ornatus
TGCATGTTGTGAGCAGAGAGACTGCATGTTGTGAGCAGACAGGGCATGTTGTGAGCACTGACCTAATAAAAACAGAAAGACAACAGACAAGTCAAGGGAAGAAAGTGAAATGACAAACATAGATGAACAAGAATTTACCCTTGACACATGTAAGAAAGGCTGGTGGGAGGTCAGCCCCGCCAGTACACACAGGTGGAGGTCAGCCCCCGAGAGTACACACACACACACACACACACACACACACACACACACACACACACACATACACATACATACATGGGAAAGTAAATGAACCCACCCACCCACCCACCGACCGCTCCTAACCTGCTGTCCGTCGCCCTTGACATATATATATATATATACATATACGTAGAGAGAGAGAGAGAGAGAGAGAGAGAGAGAGAGAGAGAGAGAGAGAGAGAGAGAGAGAGAGACTAAACCCAATAATGTACCTTACGATCCAACTTTCTTATATATACCAGATATATGTAGGTTTAAGAAGCATCTACCTTCATCAAAGTCTTGTATAAAGACAGAGAGAAAAAATTAAAAATAACTTTCTCCACATTAAACAAAAATTTAAATATATATTCCCACTTGAAGAACAAGTGTTCAGATGTTATTTCGAAGATGGATATTGTTCATATGTTCACCACCAACGACACAGCAACACTGCTAAATATGTAACAACTGTAACTAGTGGTTGGCTCATTACCATAATGACCTGAGATGATACACAGAAACTACAGCACAACCCACAGAAAACGAATCATGGTTCCATTACATTTAGTACGTAGTAGAAATCGAGGAAACATGATGGAAAGGTAGGTAGAGAAAGACGGTGAGATGGCATTGCCTCTCGCTGCCATGTTCAAGGAAGTGGACGACTTACGAACATGGAAAGCTAAACGTAAACTCAAGATGGGAAATAAAAGCAAGAAGAAAAGTTTTTAAAAAAAATAACTACCATCAACTCGCCAACATGGGCAGCGCTACAACACAAGAGTGAGAAACTACGTGGTCTTAGTTGAAATTCTCCTTAACCACTGAACAAGGTGATGAAAAATGCTTTGGCTTAGTGGATGTGAAATTTCAGTTAACAGGCCTAAAGCTTAAACGACCCATTCACGAACGGCTCACACAACGTAACAACATCCCTTCAGCCCACTCGTGGTTCAATGACAGGCAAATACAGTCAGTTTCATCGTTCAAATCAATGCAGAACACACGATTGGAATTGCAGACAGCTTGCTGGTCCATGTGTGAAGCCACTACCCAGCCATTACTAATCATGTAACCATTTAACTTTTATGTATCGCAACATGCGAACATGTTCCCCAAATATGACTTCACCGAACAACTTAAGACAATGGTTCCAACTTGTGTGCAAGAATCAACAGGATAGGAAGGTCATGTGGGCAACCCCTATTGCTTGACGACCAATTGACCAAAGCCAACTGATCAAACCCTCATTGTGGAGAAGGTGATGATTATTAAGAGCCATATCTCTGTTTTCCTCCGCTCTTCTTCAAGCCTTCGGACACGAAGCAAAACGACTCTTACTAACTTACAAACGAAAATTCTTGACATGACAACACAGAAGATCTTACCCAAATACAATCCTTCTTGAACTTCAACTTGCCACACCAAAGATGGCGGCAGATATCTCCCTTGAAGCACTCCGGTAAAGGCCAACACATACACGAAATGGAAGGACTTGCACCAAGGAACCAGTCAGCTTTGAGTGACACTACACGCAAACAAGAAACCAGAAAACATAATAGTGACCTTAAATTTCACAAATAAATTACCGACATGATATACAGCACATCTGTCTCAGGTCACAAGATAGTCTAGCAGGGGTATCGAACCACCAGAAGACATAGATCATACGCCAAGGTTCGAATCAAGGAAAATAAAAATATAAACAAAACAACAAAAAACATTTACAGTATGAAAATGTATTTACTAAACAGGGACACTGGTGTTTCTGGGGTGTGGCCAGGGGCCTGGGGAACATCTGGGGAGACTTGCCATCTGTGGCCAGCATCCACACTAGGCGCAGCACCTCCTGGTGTGGCCAGGGGCCTGGGAAACACGTGAGGAGACTTGCCATCTGTGGCCAGCATCCACACTAGGCGCAACACCTCCAGGTGTATTAGCCAGTGGGGCTCTGGAGACGAGGCCAAGCGGCTGCGAATCGAACTATGCAAATTCAAATACAACGAAACAAAAAAACAAAAAAAGAAAAAAATCAGTACGAAGAGAGTCAACACATACAGACACCAGAGATCAAACGACCATTTGGTGAGGCGACCTAACAGCAGTGAACACAACCATCCCTGAGCATCGTCTCCTGGTGTGGCACACACACACACACACACACACACACACACACATACACACGCACACACAGTGGACTCAAAGAAAATAGTACAGTTCCAAATACAGAAGGCTACAGTGAAGCTGAAATCCCTGGCGAGGGGCCAAAAGGACAAGAGAGAGAGAGAGGGACATCTGGTGAGGATAAGTAACAGTGGTCAACACGCATCTCGTACTACGGTGTGGTACACGGTGTGGCCACCAGGCTGGGCCAGGACCGTCCCCTGGTGTGGTACACGATGTGGCCAGAGGTCCATCTCATGGTGTGGTACACGGTGTGGCCACCAGGCTGGGCCAGGATCGTCCCCTGGTGTGGTACACGATGTGGCCAGAGGTCCATCTCATGGTGTGGTACACGGTGTGGCCACCAGGCTGGGCCAGGACCGTCCCCTGGTGTGGTACACGGTGTGGCCAGAGGTCCATCTCATGGTGTGGTACACGGTGTGGCCACCAGGCTGGGCCAGGATCGTCCCCTGGTGTGGTACACGATGTGGCCAGAGGTCCATCTCATGGTGTGGTACACGGTGTGGCCACCAGGCTGGGCCAGGCCCGTCCCCTGGTGTGGTACACGGTGTGGCCACCAGGCCCGTCCCCTGGTGTGGTACACGGTGTGGCCAACAGGCCCGTCCCCTGGTGTGGTACACGGTGTGGCCAGTGGTCCATCTCATGGTGTGGTACACGGGGTGTAACAAAGAGGTCCATTTCATGGTGTGTGACACCGTGTGGCCATCAGGCTGGGCCAGGCCCGTCGAGAGGGAGAGAGAGAGAGAGAGAGAGAGAGAGAGAGAGAGAGAGAGAGAGAGAGAGAGAGAGAGAGAGAGAGCTATCTCACTTAACTCAAAGGATGGTCGTACGAGTTTAGCAGGAAGATGTGGGTAACCCACAGGAGGGGAGGAATCTTCAACAACCGCTCCTCAAGCTCCCCAGAGCGGGCCAGCTGTGTTACCTCCCCACACCCCAACCTCCCCCACCTCCCACACACTCCCCACACCCCAACTCCCCACACCCCAACCTCCCCCACCTCCACACCCCCACACTCACTCCTCACACCCCCAACCTCCTCCACACCCCCACACTCTCCAAACCTCCTCCACTTCCCAAACCCACTGCTTCAACTTCTTCCGAGAACAATGAACTGTTCTTGTGTTCTTTCCTTGTTGAACATCTACCATACGGCTATGATGTTCTCCATCAATATCTAAAGAGTTAAATCACCTCAGTATGATGTTCTTGCTGAACATCTAGAGCTACAATAACCCCATCTATGTTCTTGCTGAACATCTAGATATACAATAACCCGTCCTGATGTTCTTGCTGAACATTTAAGAGCTACAATAACCCTATCTGATGTTCTTGCTGAACATCTAGATCTACAATAACCCTATCTGATGTTCTTGCTGAACATCTAGATCTACAATAACCCTATCTGATGTTCTTGCAGAACATCTAAGATCTACAATAACCCTATGTTCTTGCTGAACATCTAAGATCTACAATAACCCTATCTGATGTTCTTGCTGAACATCTAGATCTACAATAACCCTATCTGATGTTCTTGCTGAACATCTAAGATCTACAATAACCCTATCTGATGTTCTTGCTGAACATGTAAAGTTACACATGGATCCTGTATGAAAGATACACTGGGGTGAGTCAAAACATGATGGTGAACAAGGGTGTTCTTTGTGTGTGTGTGTGTGTGTTGCCGGCCCACTGGGTGTGCTGATGGGCGGAAGTGTCAGGTGTGTAGCGAGGGGTAGGTGGGTGGGTGGGGGGCCTTGAACCAGCCCACCCCCTCACAACTCCCTCCCTCCCTCACACACGCCCTCACACCTCTCACACACACACACACACACACACACACACACCACACACACACACCCTCATACACACACACACACACATCCACACACACCCACACACACACATACACACACCCACACACACACATACACACACCCACACACACACACACTCACACACACACACACACACACACACACACACACACACACACCACACACGCACACACACACACACACACACACCACACACGCACACACACACACACACACCCTCATACACACACACACACACATCCACACACACCCACACACACACATACACACACCCACACACACACACCACACACGCACACACACACACACACGGCCTCATAACCCAAACATTGTACTTCCAACCACAACATTACCCCTGCACAGTGCTCTACCCTCGTCGTGTACAGACACTTATTACAGCTATCCTTCCTCATCTTCCTATTGGTCGTCGCAGCTACCGAACGTACCACCGCCACCCATGTTCTATATCCTACGTCCCGCCACCACCCCATGTTCTATATCCTACGTCCCGCCACCCCATGTTCTACGAGTCCCGTCGACCCCACGCAAGCGATACTACTACCCCCCCCCCCCTCCCCCCACCCCCACCTAAGCTCCCCCCGCCTCACCCCACCTACGCCCCCCCACCCCCTGGGGGAAGCCGGTAACACCCCTCACCCAGAGCAGCGACAGACGTTAACGACGCGTCGCACACACACACACACACACACACACACACACACACACACACACACACAACCTCCACAAACTTGCGACAGACATAACCACGGCCCGCCGGGGCGCACGAGCCGGCAAAACTACGGCAAACACGTGTAACTACGACCCTCACAAAGGGCCAACCAAACTGCGATACACGTAAGTGTGCCCGACTGACGTAAGTGTGGCCAACTGACGTAAGTGTGGCCGACTGACGTAAGTGTGGCCAACTGACGTAAGTGTGGCCAACTGACGTAAGTGTGGTCGACTGACGTAAGTGTGGCCAACTGACGTAAGTGTGGCCGACTGACGTAAGTGTGGCCGACTGACGTAAGTGTGGCCAACTGACGTAAGTGTGGCCAACTGACGTAACTATGACCATCACCTTGACTCCTCCTCCTCCTCACACCACAGACCACAGCTTCCGTCAGTAACGATGAATAACATTATGAGAGAGAGAGAGAGAGAGAGAGAGAGAGAGAGAGAGAGAGAGAGAGAGAGAGAGAGAGAGAGAGAGAGAGACATCCTCTACCCCGTCTTCTATCGAACTTTCACTTACCTGTTGTGGCGCCATTTTCTTCATGGTGTGTGTGTGTGTGTGTGTGTGTGTGTGTGTGTGTGTGTGTGTGTGTGTGTGTGTGTGTGTGTGCACATGAAGTTAACTTACATGAACAGGAAGTTAACTTAATTAACATGAAGTCAACTCACATCAGCACGAAGTTAACTTACAATAACACGATGTTAATTAACATTTAAATGAAGTTAACTTACATTAACATGAAGTTAACTTACATCATTAACATGAAGTTAACTTACATTAACGTGAAGTTACATGACTACGTAGTTAACTTACATTAACATGAAGTTAACTTACATGACCACGAGGTTAACTCTACAAAATAACACCACGAAGTTCTTCACTCGTTAATATGAACCAGAAGTTAACTCGTGTTTCATCTAATTTCACTAACTTGAAAGACCCAAACCAAAAAACTTGCCTCTGCAGTACGATCATATCTGTCTATACACTCACGTACGCCTGGCAGGCAGTCGTGCCACAACAAGCTGTCTATCTATCTATCTACTTCCTTAAATGACCTTTAACGATATGACTTAACGACTATATCTATCGAGACTGTCATTTCTTTATTAAGGCAGAGACCAAACTGGAGATGAAAGGATAAATAGAAAAAGGTTTTGATTAATCGGAGCCCGAATATGCAGGAGGGTGAAAGGCGTGCATGGGATAAAGTAAATTGGAAAGATGGGGTATCTTGGGGGTCAATGTGCTGCCAATGGACTGAACCAGGGCATGGGAAGCGTCCGGGGTAAACCATGGAAAGGTATGTGGGGCCTGGATGTGGACAGGGAGCTGTGGTTTCGGTGCATTACACACGACAGATAGAGAATGGACGTGAGCGGATGTGGCCTTCCTTCGTCTGTTCCTGGCGCTACCTCACGGCAAAAGGCGAACAAGTAGGACATGGAAAAAGAAAATGTATCATGGCTTCTTTTTTCTCTATCATCCTCTTCAGTACGACTGTACGATACCAGAGGAGTACGACGACCGCCCGGCTAGATAGTCGTACGCAAAGGGTCGCTCCGTCGATCAGAAAGTGTCGTAAAGTCGAACTCAAGGACTTTGTAGCGTCGGGCTCAAAGGACGTGCGTCGCTTTGGTCAAAAGTGGTGTGGGGGGGGGTGTCTTTGTGTTGGGTGTGGGGGGGGTGTGGGGGTGTGGGGGGGGGGAGGAGGAGTGGCCCCTACGTGTTCCAAGATTGTAGTTTCGTGGTTACGACCCATACCCCTCGCTCTGATGTGGCCCAAACTCACGCATACACGAATATGTTTACGTACAAGCAATAGAGTATGTATATCTATCTATGTACGTGCTGATAACTACGAGGAAGATGAAACACGACGATAAGTTCCCAAGTGCACTTTCGTGTCATCATCATCAGGGAAGACACAAGAGAGAAATATATAACAAGTCAGTTGATATACAACGAAGAGACGTAGCTAGGACGCCATTTGGGTAAACATGTGACATTCTTCCTTCACCCACACAAGCAGGCGCGTCTCTCTCAACACTGCCCCCCCCCCCCCACACACACGTGACAGCCACCCCCCCACACACGTGACAGCCACCACCCCACACCACCACTACTGATGTTTACGCCCCTCTAATACCCTGGACGCCCACCCTCATCACGCCCCGTTGTGGGGTGTGTGTGTGTGGGGGGGCGTGTGTTAAGTCGACAATCTCCCAGGACCCCGTGTTGTGGGAGACATGACCCCCCCCCCCCCCCACAGCGAGCGAGGGGCGTGCCCTTGTTATATACGACAACCTTGAAGGTTGTGAGCTGACGGACACGCAAGCAACACAACCATCGCTACGTGGTCATAACTCAACAACCAATTACCCACACACACACACACATACCCACACACACACACACACATATCCACACACACACACACATACCCACACACACACACACACACACATACCCACACACACACACATACCCACACACACACACACATACCCACACACACACACA
>NC_092285.1:2317500-2327500 GCF_036320965.1 Panulirus ornatus
TCTATAAATACAGTATTGAACCTACGTCAAAATGTAAGGTAATGGGGGGGGGGAGGTAACCATTGGGGAGGGGGGGAGGTAACCACTGGGGAGGGGGTAGGTAGCTAGTGGGGGAGGGGAGAGGTAACCACTGGGGAGGGGGGAGGTAACCACTGGGGAAAGGGGGGAGGTAACCACTGGGGGAAGGGGGGAGGTAACCACTGGGGAGGGGGGAGGTAACCACTGGGGGAGGGGGGAGGTAACTACTGGGGGAGGGGGGAGGTAACCACTGGGGGAGGGGGGAGGTAACTACTGGGGGAGGGGGGAGGTAACCACTGGGGGAGGGGGGAGGTAACCACTGGGGGAGGGGGGGAGGTAACCTCTGGGGGGGAGGGGGGGTAATTCATTCACGAACAACGACTGTGTGTGTGTGTGTGTGTGTGTGTGTGTGTGTGTCTCATTCACTGCTGATCGATCCGTCTGTTCCTACCCGCACACCCCATTCATAACCCCCCCCCCCTCACAACCAACCCACCAATCACAAGGCCGCACCTGGTGTGTGGGAGGAGGGGGAGTGGGGGGGGGTGGAGGTGCAGGTAAGAGGGGGGGTGGGGGTGGGGGGGTACCAATTTCAACCCACGTGTTGTTAAGTTATTCAACAATGGGTGAGGTTCGGTCAAATGCCACAACTCCCTTCCCTCTACAACCACTGCCTCTCTACGATTGCTCGTCTGGTCAAGTCTACATCACAACCATGCCTTACTATAACCCTTGGCCTCACCTACAACCGACCACAACCACAAAACTCTGCTCCACCTACAACCTGACCTTGTATGTTTCTTCACTGTACCTTACAGCCCACAACCACAACACTGCTGAGTTGCAATCACAACACTGGGGTTATAACCACAACAGGATGTATTACAACCACAACAATGGGTGTTCAAACCATTAACAACCCACACTACAACCACAAAACTGGGAATTTCAATCTACAACCAAAACCTAGGTATTACAACCACAACACTGGGATAACAATACTGGAAATGACAACCACAACACTGGGATTCACAACCAAAGTAAAACCACAAATGGACACAACCAGATCACAACCTTAACGAGACACAACCACGGATATATGCATTACAACCAATCCTATGTACTGAATGAAGTCCAAAACCTTAAGAGGCAATCTCTCTCTCTCTCTCTCTCTCTCTCTCTCTCTCTCTCTCTCTCTCTCTCTCTCTCTCTCTCAACACGTCTACAACACTCCCTCGTCCCACTACAACACCGTCTTGCACAACCTGTACAACACACAACACCGGACCTCCCCACTTCACTGTATTATCTGGTCTATAATTTCCATGTCTCAACCCCTCCCCCCCACACCACCAGGTCAACGTCTGGCCCTCTCTCTCATTGTTTACTATATGCAAATTAGCATCACGTCTTATCTCACATGCAGCATACAATTACTCGAAATATATATATATATATATATATATATATATATATATATATATGTGTGTGTGTGTGTGTGTGGAAGAAGAAAGTTAAGAGTAAATGTGAATAAGAGCAAGGTTATTAGGTACAGTAGGGTTGAGGGTCAAGTCAATTGGGAGGTGAGTTTGAATGGAGAAAAACTGGAGGAAGTGAAGTGTTTTAGATATCTGGGAGTGGATCTGTCAGCGGATGGAACCATGGAAGCGGAAGTGGATCATAGGGTGGGGGAGGGGGCGAAAATTCTGGGGGCCTTGAAGAATGTGTGGAAGTCGAGAACATTATCTCGAAAAGCAAAAATGGGTATGTTTGAAGGAATAGTGGTTCCAACAATGTTGTATGGTTGCGAGGCGTGGGCTATGGATAGAGTTGTGCGCAGGAGGATGGATGTGCTGGAAATGAGATGTTTGAGGACAATGTGTGGTGTGAGGTGGTTTGATCGAGTGAGTAACGTAAGGGTAAGAGAGATGTGTGGAAATAAAAAGAGCGTGGTTGAGAGAGCAGAAGAGGGTGTTTTGAAGTGGTTTGGGCACATGGAGAGGATGAGTGAGGAAAGATTGACCAAGAGGATATATGTGTCGGAGGTGGAGGGAGCAAGGAGAAGAGGGAGACCAAATTGGAGGTGGAAAGATGGAGTGAAAAAGATTTTGTGTGATCGGGGCCTGAACATGCAGGAGGGTGAAAGGAGGGCAAGGAATAGAGTGAATTGGAGCGATGTGGTATACCGGGGTTGACGTGCTGTCAGTGGATTGAATCAAGGCATGTGAAGCGTCTGGGGTAAACCATGGAAAGCTGTGTAGGTATGTATATTTGCGTGTGTGGACGTATGTATATACATGTGTATGGGGGGGGTTGGGCCATTTCTTTCGTCTGTTTCCTTGCGCTACCTCGCAAACGCGGGAGACAGCGACAAAGTATAAAAAAAAAAAAAAATATATATATTCCTTCTAATCTAGGGGGAAAGAAAAACGGTATGGTCACAAGTGCACTTTCGTGTAATAATCACATCATCAAGGGAGAGACAAGATATATAACAGTCAGTTGCTATGCAAGGAAGACACGTAGCTAGGACGCCATTTGGTAAACAGTTGTTTACCAAATGGCGTCCTAGCTTCGTCTCTTCGTTGTATATCAACTGACTGTTATATTTCTCTCTTGTGTCTCCCCTGATGATGTGATTATTACACGAAAGTGCACTTGGCAACTTATCGTGTTTCATTTTCCCCGTGGATTAGAAGGAATATATATATACACACACACACATATATATATATATATATATATATATATATATATATATATATATATATATATATATATATATATGTGAGATGACAGTCCAATCTACCTGTTTTCTCCAGCACCCGGTCCACACAACCCCCGTAAGTCATTTACATACAACCACCTCATCACAACATGCACAAGTGGCTCTTGTTGTGGTGTTGTGGGTACCTATAACTTGTTCAATTCCCCCACATTTTGTTCTCTATGTTCTACATGCGTATCACGCCAGGGGTCATAGTTGTTCTACAGTGAACAACAGAATAACAGAACAGGGGAGCTAAAAAAAGAAGTTTATACCTTGAACACGACGGTACGACCCTTGAACACGACGGTACGACCCTTTAACACGACGGTACGACCCTTGACCACGACGGTACGATCGCTTGACCACGACGGTACGACCTTTGAACACGAAGGTCCGGCCCTTGAACACGACGGTACGACACTGAGCACGACGGTACGACCTTTGAACACGACGGTAGGGCCCTTGAACACGACGGTACGACACTGAGCACGACGGTTCGACCCTTGACCACGACGATACGACCCTTGAACACGACGGTACGACCCTTGAGCACGACGATACGACCCTTGAACACGACGGTACGACCCTTGAACACAACGGTACGACCCTTCTGGACGGAGTCTCTAACCTTTGACCATGCCAGCTAACCCTAAGGTCGTACCGTCGTGTTCAAGCGATCGTACCTTCGTGCGTAATGCGTTCAAACGATACGCCAAGAAAAACGCATTAATGAGGGTCAAAACTCCACTCCAAACATCACTTAGTGTTGTGAACACACACACACAAACACACACACACACGTCCATGAACACCACCACTGCTACGGGGCGGGGCGCACCAACCCTACTACGTCAATGGTTTCCAATTAACGAACGATCATTAGTCGAACGAAAGAGGAAATGACCCCCCCCCCCCAGGCAAAACTGTGTGTGAATCACCTGTTGTATTTCACAACACAGTTACTCACAGTAGAAGGTCATCGGGGGTCATATACGCGTCCAAAACACGACTCTTTTTTTCTTTTTAACAACCGAATTGGCATCCGCTTGTGTATCAGAGGTCAAAGCCTGGGGTCATGACCCCTTACAGAGAGGGGGGGAGGGAGGAAGTGGGGGGAGGGGCTTTGGGTGGGGGGTGGATAAGGGGTAATATACATTATAACGAGGGTAGTTAAGTCTCTCTCTCTCTCTCTCTCTCTCTCTCTCTCTCTCTCTCTCTCTCTCTCTCTCTCTCTCAATGTCCAATTTAAGCCACACACACACACACACACACACACACACACACACACACAATGCGACCCCTTCAACTCACAACCACCACACAACTCGAACAAGGTTGTAGCCACACATCCAACTACAACCCCCGGATATCTATCGACCCCTCATCATCTACCACCAACATCTACAACCACAACTACCTCACCAGAACAAATACAAGCAAATAAACCCATCAAACAACGAACGAAACAAAAAAAATGTTAAATTCTTGTTGATATAAAGTGAGTCCCAGATCATGTTAATTATATGGGTAGCCAACTCAGCCCCTGTGGCCATGTACGATCGTCCACACATTCACTCAACTACCCTTTGACACCCAAACGACCACTTAAACAGCAGATCTGCGTGTTCGTCGTGTACATCCATCAATTTCGTTAACAATTACTCCACTCTGCTCTTGTTCGCCATAATTCACCGCGGGTCATTACTACCGATTAACCTATTAGCTTTCGATAATTAGCCCAGTTAACCCGTCCGACCCGGTATTAATTACCAAGGTCATTATCGCGCACCTGACGCACTCTAAATTAACAAGACGAATGACTAATGACCAGTCCCTTCTGGATCACGAATGAGAACCAATAACAAGAGATCCAGGTTGGAGTGAGGCCGGATTACGAGGGGTCCAGGGTGGAATAAGGCCGGATTATGTGTGGTCCAGGGTGGAGTGAGGCCGGATTATAGGGGGTCTAGGGTGGTGTAAGGCCGGATTACGGGGGTCCAGGGTGGAACGAAGCCGGATTATGGGGGGTCTAGGGTGGAGTAAGGCCGGATAATGAGGGGTCCAGGGTGGCATAAGGCCGGAATATGGGTGGTCCAGGGTGGAGTGAGGCCGGAATACAGGAGTTTTAGAAAATAAAACTGGAGCCAGCGCGCCCTTGGGAGCGGGCGGCCCGAGCCACGGACCCCCCCCCCCCCTCCGGGCCAGGACCAGCCCACGGACCCCCCCTGTGATCAATAGCCGGAGTTTGCATGACACACGGCACGGCCAAAGCCCCCCTCCCCCCCTTCTTCCACCCATCCCCCTCCCTCCATTACCAAACACCACCACTACCACTACAGACCAACCCCACTCACTCTCCACCTCCACACGGCCCTCCACACTCCACAAAGGAGAGAGAGGCGCTCCACCACACTCTCCTTCAGTGAACACCACGTCCGGACGCACGGCTCGGGAGAGGGCAAGAAGAAAAAAAAAACCCTTCTGGCACCACCCTCGCCTGCGTCAGCTCCCGCTACCGGAGATCCCTCGTCCCCTAGTTGCAGTTCGACACCACAGTCGTACTATGTATCAACCTGAACGTCTGTGTCTGTGTAAAAAGGAAGTCTGTTCAACACCCTACCTTCTCCCAGCACCATGTTCACTGACCATGTGTATCTAACCCTCGACTTAAATCTGTTGATAATTCAACAGATTATTTACTTATCCTCATGTCTATTATGATCATCGTCATGTCTATTATCACTGCCATGTCTATTATCATCACTGTCATGTCTATCATCATCATTGTCATGTCTATCATCATCATTGTCATGTCTATCATCATCATTGTCATGTCTATCATCATCACTGTCATGTCTATTATCATCATTATCATGTCTATTATGATCAATGTCATATCTATTATCATTATAATGATATATTAAGGGAAGCAGCGAGGAATGTGGGTAAGAGAAGGAGGCAAGCATGCAAGCAATTCGCTAGGTATTTAGGTAGGTAAACAAGCATGAAGGAAGGTAGGAAGGTAGGTAAACAAGCATGAAGGAAGGTAGATAGGTAGGTAAACAAGCATGAAGGAAGGTAGGTAGGTAGGTAAACAAGCATGAAGGAAGGAGGGTAGGTAGGTAAACTAGCATGAAGGAAGGAGGGTAGCTAGGTAAACAAGCATGAAGGAAGGTAGGTAGGTAGGTAAACAAGCATGAAGGAAGGAGGGTAGGTAGGTAAACAAGCATGAAGGAAGGTAGATAGGTAGGTAAACAAGCATGAAGGAAGGAGGGTAGGTAGGTAAACAAGCATGAAGGAAGGTAGGTAGGCAGGTAAACAAGCATGAAGGTAGGTAGGTAGGTAGGTAGGTAAACAAGCATGAAGGAAGGTAGGCAGGTAGGTAAACAAGCATGAAGGAAGGTAGGTAGGTAGGTAGGTAAACAAGCATGAAGGAAGGTAGGTAGGTAGGTAGGTAAACAAGCATGAAGGAAGATAGATAGGTAGGTAAAAAGCATGAAGGAAGGTAGGTAGGTAAACAAGCATGAAGGAAGGCAAGTAGGTAGGTAAACAAGCATGAAGGAAGGAAGGTAGGTAAGCAAGCAAGCATGAAGGAAGGAAGGAAGGTAGGTAGGTAGGATAAGCAAGCAAGCATGAAGGAAGGAAGGTAGGTAAGCAAGCAAGCATGAAGGTAGGTAGGTAAACAAGCATTAAGGAAGGTAAACAAGCATGAAGGAAGGAAGGTAGGTAGGTAGGTAGGTGGGAAAGCATGCTGGAAGGAAAGCAGGTAGGCAAGCAAGCAAACATGGAGAGAGAGAGAGAGAGAGAGAGAGAGAGAGAGAGAGAGAGAGAGAGAGAGAGAGAGAGAGAGGAGTTGAAGGGGGGGAGGGGGAGGGGGAGGGGGGAGGGGAGGGGGTCGATAAGTCCAGGCAAGGTAGGGCAAGAGAAGCCCAAGTAAACTTCCCTGAGGCACGCAAGCACGACGGGATAGCGAGAGTTGAGGGAGAAACGTGTGGAGAAGCAGAGGATGGGGCCACCAGATGATGGGACGACCAGAAGATAGGACGATCATGAAGATGGGGCGAACATGAGGACGACCAGATGATGGGATGAATATGAGGACGACCAGATGATGGTGCGAACATGAGGACGACCAGATGATGGGGTGAACATGAGGACGACCAGATGATGGGGTGAACATGAGGACGACCAGATGATGGGGTGAACATGAGGACGACCAGATGATGGGGTGAACATGAGGACGACCAGATGGTGGGGTGAACATGAGGACGACCAGATGATGGGGTGAACATGAGGACGACCAGATGATGGGGTGAACATGAGGACGACCAGATGATGGGGTGAACATGAGGACGACCAGATGATGGGGTGAACATGAGGACGACCAGATGATGGGGTGAACATGAGGACGACCAGATGGTGGGGTGAACATGAGGACGACCAGAGGGGAGGGGGTCGATAAGTCCAGGCAAGGTAGGGCAAGAGAAGCCCAAGTAAACTTCCCTGAGGCACGCAAGCACGACGGGATAGCGAGAGTTGAGGGAGAAACGTGTGGAGAAGCAGAGGATGGGGCCACCAGATGATGGGACGACCAGAAGATAGGACGATCATGAAGATGGGGCGAACATGAGGACGACCAGATGATGGGATGAATATGAGGACGACCAGATGATGGGGCGAACATGAGGACGACCAGATGATGGGGTGAACATGAGGACGACCAGATGATGGGGAGAACATGAGGACGACCAGATGATGGGGTGAACATGAGGACGACCAGATGATGGGGTGAACATGAGGACGACCAGATGATGGGGCGAACATGAGGACGACCAGATGATGGGGAGAACATGAAGATGGGGTGAACATGACGGACGATCAGATGATGGGGCGAACATGAGGACGACCAGATGATGGGGCGAACATGAGGACGACCAGATGATGGGGTGAACATGAGGACGGCCAGATGATGGGGCGAACATGAGGACGACCAGATGATGGTGCGAACATGAGGACGACCAGATGATGGGGTGAACATGAGGACGACCAGATGATGGGGCGAACATGAGGACGACCAGATGATGGGGTGAACATGAGGACGACCAGATGATGGGGTGAACATGAGGACGACCAGATGATGGGGCGAACATGAGGACGACCAGATGATGAGGTGAACATGAGGACGACCAAATGATGGGGCGAACATGAGGACGACCAGATGATGGGGTGAACATGAGGACGACCAGATGATGGGGCGAACATGAGGGCGACCAGATGATGGGGCGAACATGAGGGCGACCAGATGATGGGGTGAACATGAGGACGACCAGATGATGGGGTGAACATGAGGACGACCAGATGATGGGGTGAACATGACGACCAGATTATGGGGTGAACATGAGGACGACCAGATGATGGGGCGAACATGAGGACGACCAGATGATGGGGTGAACATGAGGACGACCAGATGATGGGGTGAACATGAGGACGACCAGATGATGGGGCGAACATGAGGACGACCAGATGATGAGGTGAACATGAGGACGACCAGATGATGGGGCGAACATGAGGACGACCAGATGATGGGGTGAACATGAGGACGACCAGATGATGGGGCGAACATGAGGGCGACCAGATGATGGGGTGAACATGAGGACGACCAGATGATGGGGTGAACATGAGGACGACCAGATGATGGGGTGAACATGAGGACGACCAGATGATGGGGTGAACATGAGGACGACCAGATGATGGGGTGAACATGAGGACGACCAGATGGTGGGGTGAACATGAGGACGACCAGATGATGGGGTGAACATGAGGACGACCAGATGATGGGGTGAACATGAGGACGACCAGATGATGGGGTGAACATGAGGACGACCAGATGATGGGGTGAACATGAGGACGACCAGATGATGGGGTGAACATGAGGACGACCAGATGGTGGGGTGAACATGAGGACGACCAGAGGGGAGGGGGTCGATAAGTCCAGGCAAGGTAGGGCAAGAGAAGCCCAAGTAAACTTCCCTGAGGCACGCAAGCACGACGGGATAGCGAGAGTTGAGGGAGAAACGTGTGGAGAAGCAGAGGATGGGGCCACCAGATGATGGGACGACCAGAAGATAGGACGATCATGAAGATGGGGCGAACATGAGGACGACCAGATGATGGGATGAATATGAGGACGACCAGATGATGGGGCGAACATGAGGACGACCAGATGATGGGGTGAACATGAGGACGACCAGATGATGGGGAGAACATGAGGACGACCAGATGATGGGGTGAACATGAGGACGACCAGATGATGGGGTGAACATGAGGACGACCAGATGATGGGGCGAACATGAGGACGACCAGATGATGGGGAGAACATGAAGATGGGGTGAACATGACGACGATCAGATGATGGGGCGAACATGAGGACGACCAGATGATGGGGCGAACATGAGGACGACCAGATGATGGGGTGAACATGAGGACGGCCAGATGATGGGGCGAACATGAGGACGACCAGATGATGGTGCGAACATGAGGACGACCAGATGATGGGGTGAACATGAGGACGACCAGATGATGGGGCGAACATGAGGACGACCAGATGATGGGGTGAACATGAGGACGACCAGATGATGGGGTGAACATGAGGACGACCAGATGATGGGGCGAACATGAGGACGACCAGATGATGAGGTGAACATGAGGACGACCAGATGATGGGGCGAACATGAGGACGACCAGATGATGGGGTGAACATGAGGACGACCAGATGATGGGGCGAACATGAGGGCGACCAGATGATGGGGTGAACATGAGGACGACCAGATGATGGGGTGAACATGAGGACGACCAGATGATGGGGTGAACATGAGGACGACCAGATGATGGGGTGAACATGAGGACGACCAGATGATGGGGTGAACATGAGGACGACCAGATGGTGGGGTGAACATGAGGACGACCAGATGATGGGGTGAACATGAGGACGACCAGATGATGGGGTGAACATGAGGACGACCAGATGATGGGGTGAACATGAGGACGACCAGATGATGGGGTGAACATGAGGACGACCAGATGATGGGGTGAACATGAGGACGACCAGATGGTGGGGTGAACATGAGGACGACCAGATGATGGGGTGAACATGAGGACGACCAGATGATGGGGTGAACATGAGGGCGACCAGATGATGGGGTGAATATGAGG
>NC_092285.1:2330000-2335000 GCF_036320965.1 Panulirus ornatus
TCATAACGTGTCCGCAGTTAACGACACGTGACCCGAGGGGGGGGAGGGGGTCGTCATGCAATGTTGCATTAAGCTGTGCACCAAGACAGTGTCAACCATCGTACGTGCAGTGGGGTACGACCCCTGGCCTATCATACCCTGAGGTCGTACTCAAGGATGGTAAAGTCGTGATCCAGGGTCGTAACGTCGTACTCAAGGATCGCAATGTCGTGTTCTGGGGTCGTACACTCGGGCTGAAGGGTCGTAAAGTCGTACTCAATGGTCGTACCACCGTAGTACTCAAGAGTCGCACCGTCGTGCCCAGGGGTCGTACCGTCGTACCCAGGGATCGTACCGTCGTACGCAGGGGTCGTACCATCGTACGCAGGGATCGTACCGTCGTACGCAGGGGTCGTACCGTCGTACGCAGGGATCGTACCGTCGTACGCAGGGGTCGTACCATCGTACGCAGGGATCGTACCGTCGTACGCAGGGGTCGTATCATCGTACGCAGGGATCGTACCGTCGTACGCAGGGGTCGTACCGTCGTATCCAGGGGTCGTACAGTCGTATCCAGGGGTCGTACCTTCGTACACAAGTCGTACCGTCGTCCTCTCGTCCCATCTTACCCTGGGTCGTTACCACACACAGCCTATACCACATAAGGTTACGTGAATACCAAACCATCCCATTATAAACAAAAAAGGTAAACAAAGATGTTTATCGTAAACAAGAAGGTAATATAAGAAAGCTCCGGGGGAGGGAGGTGGAGGGCGTGTCCAGCGGGAGGGAGGGAGGGAATGGAGGGAAGGGAAAGTGGAAACGATTGAGCGGGTCGTTGGGACACGTTTGACCCCACTGACCCCTAACGAGGGTTGACCTCATGACCCCCCCCCCCCACCCCCACCAATCTTTACCACGGCAAGAGACGCTAACAACTGTACTACGTTACCAGTCGTAATTACCCCCTCGTTAACACAGCACTTCCAACAGCCAAGACAGGATGCAACACCGAAACGGCTGAGCCAAAGCTTACGACGGAACGACAAAAAACGGAATGAGGCGCGCGCGCGCACCCCCCCCCCCCCTTCCCCCCCAACACAAAAACCGGACTTCAATGGCGGAATCTTCACGTCTGTGACGTCACTTACCACGTGATGTACAACGTTGGAGATGAGAGCGGGCAACCCTCCCTACATTTTCCTAAGCACAAGCCCGTTCCTTAACCTCACTAGAAATAAAATAAAAAAAAAAATGTCCTAAAATAATACAAATCAAAATGCTTACAATATTAATTCTAATAATTATCCTAAAACTTTATTAAGACGAATACTCACATACAGGTAAACCCCCTTCCCATTACCCACCCATCACCACCATTTAGCTACCTATAATGCTTATAAATGGGTAAAAATAATTTTAATAATTAATAAAGAGGGATGAAAATTGAGGTGGGTACAGTGTGTTTGTGTGGAGGGGAGGGGCGACGGGCAAGCCCCGCCCCCTCCCACTCCGTCAACGGCCGGTCTTGCCACATGAATTCCCTCCCTCTCACTTTTACTCTCGTTTCCTTTAAATCCCACTTCCATAATCCCACTCTCCTTCATATATACATAAATATTCATGTACATTTATATACAATCTCTCACTATACATGTATAACCTACCTTAGTGTTATGAATAACCATTCATAAAATACATCAGTGGCATCACTCCTCGTCCACAGCTCCACGATGCCATTCGACAATCTTATCACAAATAATCGCCAATATGTCCTTATTTATCCTCAGTGCTCCAATAGGACGAAGGATATGGACGTAATTTATATTTCCGCATCGCTGTAAGAACGGAACTACGACCGGAAGTGTCAATCTCGAAATCTAGCGTTAAATCAACACGACATTGTAGTGTGGTAACATCGGACCCCCTTCGCTTTCGTAATGAAACCAAAAAAAAAAAAAAAATGATCCATTAACTTAATTATCATTTTGCACTAACTGTAACTAAATTCTTATACAGAGAGCGAGTGACCGAGGCAAGAACGGTGTGGCAAAGCTACTACATGTCAGGGAAAGATGGCGAATTGGGATAATGTAGAAAAAAAAAATTAAAACTAGCCAATGCAACGTTGGCAAGTTGAACTCATTTTCTTTTTTGAATTCTCTCTCTCTCTCTCTCTCTCTCTCTCTCTCTCTCTCTCTCTCTCTCATGACCTCTGACCGTTAACAGTATCGCTCGTTAAACCACCCTAATTATGCAATATGAACGATAAGGTCAATTGAGTCACACTTGAACGTTACGATGGTAAACATAGCGTCTGGACCCACACACACATGGACGGACGGACGGACAGACGGACGGACACACACACACGGACGGACGGACGGACAGACGGACGGACGGACGGACCCCCCTCCTCCTCCCCCAGCCCATACCAGACATGACCACACTTTATAACGATCATACCCGTAACATACCAGTATACAACGACCGGTAGTTACACACACACACATGATGGACGAACATAGTCCCCCCTAACAAAGACCAAACACCTATTTCTATATCTTAAAGAAAAACAAAAATGGTTGTTCCTGAATAAGGGATGTTGTGTGTGTGTGTGTGTGTGTGTGTGTGTGTGTGTGTGTGTGTGTGTGTGTGTGTGTGTGTGTGTGTGTGTGTGTGTGTGTGTGTGTGTGTGTATGTGTGTGTGTGTGTGTGTGTGTGTGTATGTGTGTGTGTGTGTGTGTGTGTGTGTGTGTGTGTGTGTATGTGTGTGTGTGACAGACGTGTAGAGGACGTTCATCCCTGATGATGTGGGGGAATCACGAACTTGCTGCTTCTGTCTCACACACACACACACACACACTTAACAGCCTACATCTACAATTCTTACACTACCACTACTACTACTACTACTACTACTACCACTACTACTACTACCACTACTACTACTCGGTGTGAGTATTGCTCAAAATGTGTGCTTCCGTCCATTACATGAACAATACATGTTCACAATACACCCAGCAGATCGTAACGATAAACGACCAATCAACTGAGTCTATCAGCCATTATCTATCGTAAAAATCAATATTTACGGCATACATAAATATATATATATATATATATATATATATATATATATATATATGGCTTCGTCTCTTTGATGTATATCAACTGTTATATTTGTCTCTTGTGTCTCCCCTAATGATGTGATTATTACACGAAAGTGCACTTGGGAACTTTTCGTGTTTCATTTTCCCAGTGGACTCATAGGAATATATATATATATATATATATATATATATATATATATATATATATATATATATATATATATATAAGCCTTTGAAATTATAGAACAAACGTATATGAAGGACGGGTCAACATAATTAATGTACAATCATACAATATTAAACAACATGGGCGGGTCATTAACATCATCATTACCACTAATTATGACAGCTAGTTATATACACTTCGTTATAACATAAACACAGAATTATTTAACGCATTTATCAAACCCTGTAACGATACGATGTGTGTCTGTCTGTCTGTCTGTGTGTGTGTGTGTGTGTGTGTGTGTGTGGGTTAATATCAACATTGTTTATATGAACAAATTATAGATGAGATGCGATGGTTCACATTAGCCTAAAACGACCATCCCCAACCACCATACAGGTCTTTCAACCCCCCTAACCACCCAGACCTACTGCAAACTACTGTTACCACCACTCAAATCACCACACCCCCCCCCCCCCCTGCTTGTTAAATCACCCCCTTCCCCAGAACTACCCACTCACACCCCAGAGAATGTATCCTCAGAGACTTTAACGAGGGTCGACCATAAACATCTGTTCGACCAAACGACTCCAATGCAAAGGATGTATATATATATATATACACTATTCGCCATTTCCCGTGTTAGCGAGGTAGCGTTGAGAACAGAGGAATGTGCCTTTGAGGGAATACATATAGACCAGATTTATATGTGACTAAGCCATTTATAACCTCTTGGCTTACCTGCAATGTCCACACGACGTATATAAACTATATACATAATGTATATACTGATGCGGGAGCCTGAAATAAAAGTATATATATCTCCCACTTGACGGCGGGGGGGGGGTGATGTATATACTTCCCGGGGTAGCGATCACTAGGGAGGGGAGAGTATGAGGGGAGATTATGCGAGGGAGGGGAGAGAGAGGGGAGGGGAGAGTATGTGGGGAGATTATGCGAGGGAGGGGAGAAGGGAGGGGAGGGGAGGGACGGGGAAGGGAGGGGAGAGAGAGAGAGAGGGGAGGGGAGGGACGGGGGGAGGGGGGAGGTGAGGTGAGGGACGGGGAGGGGAGGTGAGGGGTGGAACTTCAGGGGCTTCTCCCCCCCCGGTGATAGGCAGATACCCGGCACCACACACTCTGTCACGACGGCAACTGACACGAACGGTGGTCGGTCGTAACATGACCCGGGTATCCACTACCACACTACCACACCATGCCACACTACACTACCACACCACCATGCCACACTACTACCACACTACCACACCACACCACACCATGCCACACCACTACACCACACTACCACACCATGCCACACCACACTACCACACTACACCACTACCACACCACACCACACTACCACACTCTTCCGTACACTACCACACCACACCATGCCACACCACACACTCTTCCGTACACTCCACCACTCTCCCACCATACCACCACACACTCCACCATCACACAACTCTCTCATCCACTCTCCCACCGCACCACTCACTCCACCACCAGCCTCTCCACCACTGCTCCACCTCATCACAGACAAGAACGACCCAACCTCTCCATTACGACGACTTAAAACCTCTCCAGTACCACGACATAACCCCTTCAGTACCACGACATAACCCCTTCAGTACCACGACATAACCCCTTCAGTACCACGACATAACCCCTTCAGTACCACGACATAACCCCTTCAGTACCACGACATAACCCCTTCAATACCACGACATAACCCCTTCA
>NC_092285.1:2340000-2350000 GCF_036320965.1 Panulirus ornatus
GTGAGAGTAACAATGAGAAACAATGATGAGGCGGGAAGTGAGGAACCAGCAGGGCTCATTACCACCAGACGTGTCACACTTCCTTGATCGTGGCTGATCATGTGACCAAGTGAGACACACACACATACACAGACGTACAGACAGACAGACAGAGACGGACAGATATAGACAGACAGACAGACAGACAGACAGACACACACAGACGTACAGACAGACAGACAGAGACGGACAGATATAGACACACAGACAGACAGACACACACACACACACACACACACACATACACACGACCTACCCCAGTAATGACACCCCCTTCCCCCCCTCCCCCCCTGACCTATGCCAACAGTGAGACAGACCTCGCGTCAGGCAACTGTCACACAGACAGGAGCCCGCACCCCCGCGCGCTCGCGCTCGGCTGCCCGGATCTTTCCAACACACAGAGACCAGACCTGAGAGAGAGAGAGAGAGAGAGAGAGAGAGAGAGAGAGAGAGGTGGGGGAGAGGCGCGGACACCGCCGCCAGACGCGCGCTCTCACTCTCACTGGTGAGTGTGTGAGAGAGAGAGAGAGAGAGAGAGAGAGAGAGAGAGAGAGAGGGAGGGAGAGGGAGGGAGAGAGAGGGAGAGGGAGGGAGAGCTGGGAGTTATGAGTGTTGGCTGGGAGAGAGGGAGGGGGGGTAGGGGGGGTGTGAACTACCAGATCACGTCGTAAGCACGCGTGGGGGAAGAAGAAGGGGGGGGAAGGGACGTTAAGATACGAGGGGGGGGGGCGTTGACTGGGGGGGGGGGAAGGAAGGAGGGGGAAGGAAGAGACAACAGAGGACGTCTACAGGATGAGTGACGGGGGAGGGGGGAGGGGGAGGAGGGGGGAGGAGGGAGGAACCAGACATGGAGGGAAATACATACACAAGACGGAGGTACTAATATGAATATGAAGAAATAATAATAATAATAATAATAATAAGAAGAAGAAGAAGAAGAAGAAAAAGAAGAAGAAGAAGAAGAAGAAGAAGAAGAAATAATAATAATAATAATAATAATAATAATAACTGGAAGTTCCATTTTGCTGCTTCCCTTGGTTTCCATACCATTTACACGAGGATGGGCCGTTATGACCGCTTCCTTCCTTCATTCCATCCTTCCTTCAAACATCTAAACTGTGGAATCAATCTGTTTTCACTTCCTTCCCTCTCCTTTCACTTCCTTCCCTCTGCTTTCACTTCCTTCCCTCTCCTTTCACTTCCTTCCCTCTGCTTTCACTTCCTTCCCTCTGCTTTCACTTCCTTCCCTCTGCTTTCACTTCCTTCCCTCTGCTTTCACTTCCTTCCCTCTCCTTTCACTTCCTTCCCTCTCCTTTCACTTCCTTCCCTCTCCTTTCACTTCCTTCCCTCTCCTTTCACTTCCTTCCCTCTCCTTTCACTTCCTTCCCTCTGCTTTCACTTCCTTCCCTCTACTTTCACTTCCTTCCCTCTCCTTTCACTTCCTTCCCTCTCCTTTCACTTCCTTCCCTCTCCTTTCACTTCCTTCCCTCTCCTTTCACTTCCTTCCCTCTCCTTTCACTTCCTTCCCTCTCCTTTCACTTCCTTCCCTCTGCTTTCACTTCCTTCCCTCTACTTTCACTTCCTTCCCTCTCCTTTCACTTCCTTCCCTCTGCTTTCACTTCCTTCCCTCTCCTTTCACTTCCTTCCCTCTCCTTTCACTTCCTTCCCTCTGCTTTCACTTCCTTCCCTCTGCTTTCACTTCCTTCCCTCTACTTCCACTTCCTTCCCTCTACTTCCACTTCCTTCCCTCTGTTTTCACTTCCTTCCCTCTTCTTTCACTTCCTTCCCTCTGCTTTCACTTCCTTCCCTCTGCTTTCACTTCCTTCCCTCTGCTTTCACTTCCTTCCCTCTACTTCCACTTCCTTCCCTCTACTTCCAATTCCTTCCCTCTGCTTTCACTTCCTTCCCTCTACTTTCACTTCCTTCCCTCTACTTTCACTTCCTTCCCTCTACTTTCACTTCCTTCCCTCTGCTTTCACTTCCTTCCCTCTGCTTTCACTTCCTTCCCTCTTCCTCTCACCATTCATGCATGGAGGGTCAGGTACAGACACACACACACACACACACACACAGAGGGAGGCCAGATGAATTTCCCTCTTTCATTTTACGTTCTTCCTCCTTGACCCGGGATGACCTTTGACCCCTACATGCTCTGGCCGTGTCACTACAGTGCGGTATGTCACGGGCAGAGGCGAGAGTGAACCACATTAGACAATAAAGAGGATAAATACGATAATAACTGAGATAAAGCGGTTGAATAATAAACATAAGAAACTGATCTAATTATTTCATATATATATATATATATATATATATATATATATATATATATATATATATATATATATATATATATTCCTACGAGTCCACGGGGAAAATGAAACACGATATGTTCCCAAGTGCACTTTCGTGTAATAATCACATCAGGGGAGACACACACACACACATACATACATACATACATACATACATATATATATATATATATATATATATTTTTTTTTTTTTTTTTTTTTTTTTTTTTTTTTATACTTTGTCGCTGTCTCCCGCGTTTGCGAGGTAGCGCAAAGAAACAGACGAAAGAAATGGCCCAACCCCCCCCCCCCCCATACACATGTACATACACACGTCCACACACGCAAATATACATACCTACACAGCTTTCCATGGTTTACCCCAGACGCTTCACATGCCTTGATTCAATCCACTGACAGCACGTCAACCCCTGTATACCACATGACTCCAATTCACTCTATTCCTTGCCCTCCTTTCACCCTCCTGCATGTTCAGGCCCCGATCACACAAAATCTTTTTCACTCCATCTTTCCACCTCCAATTTGGTCTCCCTCTTCTCCTCGTTCCCTCCACCTCCGACACATATATCCTCTTGGTCAATCTCTCCTCACTCATTCTCTCCATGTGCCCAAACCATTTCAAAACACCCTCTTCTGCTCTCTCAACCACGCTCTTTTTATTTCCACACATCTCTCTTACCCTTACGTTACTTACTCGATCAAACCACCTCACACCACACATTGTCCTCAAACATCTCATTTCCAGCACATCCATCCTCCTGCGCACATCTCTATCCATAGCCCACGCCTCGCAACCATACAACATTGTTGGAACCACTATTCCCTCAAACATACCCATTTTTGCTTTCCGAGATAATGTTCTCGACTTCCACACATTTTTCAAGGCTCCCAAAATTTTCGCCCCCTCCCCCACCCTATGATCCACTTCCGCTTCCATGGTTCCATCCGCTGACAGATCCACTCCCAGATATCTAAAACACTTCACTTCCTCCAGTTTTTCCCCATTCAAACTCACCTCCCAATTGACTTGACCCTCACCCCTACTGTACCTAATAACCTTGCTCTTATTCACATTTACTCTCAACTTTCTTCTTCCACACACTTTACCAAACTCAGTCACCAGCTTCTGCAGTTTCTCACATGAATCAGCCACCAGCGCTGTATCATCAGCGAACAACAACTGACTCACTTCCCAAGCTCTCTCATCCCCAACAGACTTCATACTTGCCCCTCTTTCCAGGACTCTTGCATTTACCTCCCTTACAACCCCATCCATAAACAAATTAAACAACCATGGAGACATCACACACCCCTGCCGCAAACCTACATATATATATATCATATAAGCAGAGACGAATGTAAGACACGAGATAAAGGATGATATAAAACAATGATAACTGATAACGATATAATGGACGGAGATAAACCATAACTTGAGAGAAAGTTGTGTGTGTTTGGCCACTGTTGTGTGTGTATGACCTGATGTATATATATACATGGTCGAATGTGTATTATGTACATATATGAGGCTTCACGGAGGCGAGCATAAGTGTTAAGGGTTTTTAAAAGTGAGGCAAATTGATGGATAAGAGTAATTCGAGGGGAGAGAGAGGGGGAAAAAAAAGGGAGGGGAGGAGAGAGAGAGGAGAGAGAGAGGACCCCTGCCTTTCTCCCCCCCATGGGGGGGGGGAAAAGGGGGTTTTTGGGGTTGAAAAAAAAAAAAAGGGGGGGGGGGGGGGGGAGGTAAAACACTTTACAAGACATATGCGTTTGGAAACTTTTGTTGCGGGGCGTGGGGGGGCGTGGGGGGGGGGGGCGGGTGGGGGGGGGTTTTTAATCACCCTATCTGGCCCGAGTCTCCATACATGTATAACAGTCAGGCCAGGTTCTGGCCACCTCTACCACGCACAGCTAACCAACCCCCCCCCGGACCATCCCCCCACTAAACCAAACCCAAAACCAAAACCGCCCAGAGCGTCCACCCACGTCAACCAAACAACCAACCCGCCCAAGAGCGTCCACCCACGTCAACCAAACACGCCACGCGCCCAACACAACCCACCCCATAAAACCCTTTCCATCAAACCCCCACCACACAAACCACCCAAAACACACACCACAACACCCACACACACCACACACACACACACATAACACACACCACACACCAAAAACCCACACACACACACCACCACACACACACACTACACACACAGAAAATTGGTCATATAAAATGAAGGCCAAAATAACTGAAACTGAACTAATAATGGTACATTTCTCTTGGCTCTGGCAACCCAACAGTCTACACGACTTTCACAGACACCCACACCCAAACCAATTTACCCTACCCACACAAACAACACCTACCCCCCCAACCTACAAAAAACCTCACCCCACAACCCACATCCTAAAACCAACAACAAATCCCCACCAACAACAAACTAAAAAAACCCCCCCCACCCACCACACAACCACACACACATACCCCTCACCCACCACACAACCCACACACAACCCCTCACCCACCACACAACCACACACTACCCCTCACCCCCACACAACCACACACATACCCCCACCCACCACACAACCACCCCCCACGTACCCCTCACCCAACCAAAAACCACCCCCCCCCAAATTTTCCCCTCACCCCCCACACAAACCACACACTACCCTACCACCACACAACCACCAACACCCCCCCTCCCCACCCCCCAAACAAAAACACATACCCCCCCCCACCACACAACCACCACTACCCCCCCCACCCACCACCAAACACATACCCCCCAACCCCCAAACCACACACACAAAACCCCCCACCCCCCACACAACCCCACACACACCCCCCACCCCCACACAACCACACCATACCCCCCAAACCCCACACAACCAAACACATACCCCCACCCCACCAACCCCACACAAACCCCCCACCCACCAAAACCCAAAAAAACCCCCCCCACCCCCACCCTTACCCCACCACCCCACAAACCCCCAACCCCAAACCCCCCACCCCCCACAAACAAACACATACCCCTCACCCACCACACAACCACACACATACCCCTTTCCCCCACACAACCAAACCCCATACCCCTAACCCACCACCCCCCCCAACCAAAAACACAACCCCTCACCCCCACACAACCACACCATACCTCCCCCCCCCCACCACAAACCCCCCCAAACCCCCACACAACATACCCCTACCCCCCACAACAAACCCCAACCATACCCCACAAAAACCCAACAATTCAAACAAACAAAACATCCCCCAAAAAAAAAAATATAAAAAAAAAATTTCCCCCCCCAAATAACCCCCCAAAAATAACCCCCAAAAAAAAATTTTAACCCCAAAAAAAAATTCACCCCCCCAAAAAAAACAAATAAAATAAAAACCCGGGGGCATTTATGCAAAACATTCCCCTTAAAAACCAAAAAAATTAAAAAATTTTTTTAAAAATTTTAATTTTTATTATATATTAAAAAATATTTTATAAAAAAATATTTTTGTTTTTTATAAAATATTTATTTAAATAAACTTTATTTTTTGAAATTTCACAAAAAAAGTCAAATTTACTTTTCTTTTTATTCAATAATTTAAAATAAAAAAAAAATTTTTTTTTTAAAAAAAAACCGTTCCCCGGGGTGAAAAAAAAAAAAAAAAAAAAAAAAATTTTTTTTTTTTTTTCAACGGGGAAAGAGGGCGTAGCTAGGACGCATTTGGGTAAAGAAATGACTGTCGAAGCGACACAGGACGGACGCTTCCAAAAAACACCGGGGGCGAACCCCGTCCACACGCCTCGTCTGTCTGTTGAAGACTTTAAAAACACATCTGCCACAGACGAGCCCAATTTTGGGCAAAGTGGTGATGGGCGTTAGAAGAGAGGAGAGTTTAGAGAGAGAGGGAAAAGGAGAGGAGAGAGAGGAGAGAGAGATAGAGAGAGAGAGAGGCGTTTAAAGTCTACCGTTGGCCGATGATCATAAAGGCGTCAGCGGCGAGTTACGGTAGGCGTTTAAAGAGCAACATTATCGCCGGTGTGTGTGTGTATGTATGTGTGTGTGTGTGTGTGTGTGTGTGTGTGTGTGTGTATGTATGTATGTATGTATGTATGTATGTATGTATGTATGTATGTGTGTGTGTGTGTGTGTGTGTGTGTGTGTGTGTATGTATGTATGTATGTATGTATGTATGTGTGTGTGTGTGTGTGTGTGTGTGTGTGTGTGTGTGTGTGTGTATGTATGTATGTGTGTGTGTGTGTGTGTGTGTGTGTGTGTGTGTGTGTGTGTATGTATGTATGTATGTATGTATGTATGTATGTGTGTGTGTGTGTGTGTGTGTGTGTGTGTGTGTGTGTGTGTGTGTGTGTGTGTATGTATGTATGTATGTATGTGTGTGTGTGTGTGTGTGTGTGTGTGTGTGTGTGTGTGTGTGTGTGTGTAAACACGACAGGAAAGCCATCGTTTAAATCGTCCTGCAAGGGGGGGTCAGGACCCAGCTGTGTGGGGGTAGAAGACCTCCCAAACCATCGTAAGGTATACGTAAGGTAAGGTAAGGTGCCAGACCCAGCTGTGTGTGGGGGTAGAAGACCTCCCAAACCATCGTAAGGTATACGTAAGGTAAGGTAAGGTGCCAGACCCAGCTGTGTGGGGGGGTAGAAGACCTCCCAAACCATCGTAAGGTATACGTAAGGTAAGGTAAGGTGCCAGACCCAGCTGTGTGGGGGTAGAAGACCTCCCAAACCATCGTAAGGTATACGTAAGGTAAGGTAAGGTGCCAGACCCAGCTGTGTGGGGGTAGAAGACCTCCCAAACCATCGTAAGGTATACGTAAGGTAAGGTAAGGTGCCAGACCCAGCTGTGTGGGGGGTAGAAGACCTCCCAAACCATCGTAAGGTATACGTAAGGTAAGGTAAGGTGTCAGACCCAGCTGTGTGTGGGGGTAGAAGACCTCCCAAACCATCGTAAGGTATACGTAAGGTAAGGTAAGGTGCCAGACCCAGCTGTGTGGGGGTAGAAGACCTCCCAAACCATCGTAAGGTATACGTAAGGTAAGGTGCCAGACCCAGCTGTGTGTGGGGGTAGAAGACCTCCCAAACCATCGTAAGGTATACGTAAGGTAAGGTGCCAGACCCAGCTGTGTGTGGGGGTAGAAGACCTCCCAAACCATCGTAAGGTATATGTAAGGTAAGGTAAGGTGCCAGACCCAGCTGTGTGTGGGGGTAGAAGACCTCCCAAACCATCGTAAGGTATACGTAAGGTAAGGTAAGGTGCCAGACCCAGCTGTGTGGGGGTAGAAGACCTCCCAAACCATCGTAAGGTATACGTAAGGTAAGGTAAGGTGCCAGACCCAGCTGTGTGTGGGGGTAGAAGACCTCCCAAACCATCGTAAGGTATACGTAAGGTAAGGTAAGGCGCCAGACCCAGCTGTGTGGGGGTAGAAGACCTCCCAAACCATCGTAAGGTATACGTAAGGTAAGGTAAGGTGCCAGACCCAGCTGTGTGGGGGTAGAAGACCTCCCAAACCATCGTAAGGTATACGTAAGGTAAGGTAAGGTGCCAGACCCAGCTGTGTGGGGGTAGAAGACCTCCCAAACCATCGCAAGGTATACGTAAGGTAAGGTAAGGTGCCAGACCCAGCTGTGTGTGGGGGTAGAAGACCTCCCAAACCATCGTAAGGTATACGTAAGGTAAGGTAAGGTGCCAGACCCAGCTGTGTGGGGGTAGAAGACCTCCCAATCCACCCTTAAGAGTACGGACCACACCACCATCAAAGGCCTCCCAGTTTCCTTGGACCATATCATGCAGTACAAACACGAGGGTCAAGTGTCCACTCGAGTATCGCTACGTCAACACAACAGAAAACGTGACACAAGTACACAACTCACTTGGCACATCCGGCCACCCCCCCCCCCTCCACGAAGACCATACAAAGCACAGACCAACAAGACACCTAACAATGCAAACTACTTATATTTTTGACAAATTACTTACTTATTTAGATTTAAACAAACTACAATAATTTACACTTGTAATCCCACCATTGTGAGATGACTTTAAAAGAGACAGGACTTTGACCCTTACGAGAGGTCAAATCCTCACTTGGCTCCTCGCCCCCCCCCCCACGTTCCATCTGTCTTCCAAAGTGACAATACAGGAGGGGAGGACTCCCTCTGTACGTTGGGTCATGTGATCTAGCAGACTGTTGCTGGAAGCAGTGGGTCCAGCTGGAGCTGGAGGAGGGGGGAGGGGGGTTTGTTGAGGAGGGGGAGAAGTGTGTGGGGGGAGGGGGGTTTCTTGAGGAGGGGGAAGTGTGTGGGGGGGGAGGGGGTGTTTCTTGAGGAGGGGGAAGTGTGTGGGGGAGGGGGGTTCTTGAGGAGGGGGAAGTGTGTGGGGGGAGGGGGGTTTCTTGAGGAGGGGGAAGTGTGTGGGGGGAGGGGGGTTTGTTGAGGAGGGGGAGAAGTGTGTGGGGGGAGGGGGTTTCTTGAGGAGGGGGGAAGTGTGTGGGGGGAGGGGGGTTTCTTGAGGAGGGGGAAGTGTGTGGGGGAGGGGTGTTTCTTGAGGAGGGGGAAGTGTGTGGGGGGAGGGGGTGTTTCTTGAGGAGGGGGAAGTGTGTGGGGGAGGGGGTGTTTCTTGAGGAGGGGGAAGTGTGTGGGGGGAGGGGGTGTTTCTTGAGGAGGGGGAAGTGTGTGGGGGGAGGGGGGTTCTTGAGGAGGGGGAAGTGTGTAGGGGGGGAGGGACGTTTCTTGAGGAGGGGGAAGTGTGTGGGGGGAGGGGGGTGTTTCTTGAGGAGGGGGGAAGTGTGTGGGGGGGAGGGGGGTGTTTCTTGAGGAGGGGGGGAAGTGTGTGGGGGGAGGGGGGTGTTTCTTGAGGAGGGGGGAAGTGTGTAGGGGGGGAGTGTGGGCCGGCGTAGCAACGAGGAGTGGGGGGAGGAGGGGGAGAGGGGCCGAGTACAGGGGGGGGGGCGAGAAGCGACCACCAGCGTCTTTGTCAATAATTAGTGGAGGGGGAGGGGGAGGGGGAGGGGGGGTCGATCCCCCCCCCCCTTCCCCCATGAGTGCGTGTGGACGGCACTACGAGCAGGAGCGGCGTAAGGCCTGACCCACGTACATAACAACCCATCATGTGTACACACACACACACACACACACATACACATACACACGCGCGCGCGCGCGTCTGGGTAATCAGTAACTACATCGGGTCATTAAAGTGTTGTACCACAACACTTTAGAATAAATAATTTACTGGTATTTTGAAGTTGTCTGTGTCAACCAATGGTAACACATGAACCACACAACCCAACCAGTTAACAACCACACAACCCAACCAGTTAACAACCACACAACCCAACCAGTTAACAACCACACAACCCAACCAGTTAACAACCACACAACCCAACCAGTTAGCAACCGCACAACCCAACCAGTTAACAACCACACAACCCAACCAGTTAACAACCGCACAACCCAGCCAGTTAACAACCACACAACCCAACCAGTTAACAACCACACAACCCAACCAGTTAACAACCACAATCCAGCCAGTTAACAACCATCCAACCCAACCAGTTAACAACCATCCAACCCAACCACTTAACAACCATCCAACCCAACCAGTTAACAACCATCCAACCCAACCAC
>NC_092285.1:2355000-2395000 GCF_036320965.1 Panulirus ornatus
GTACGTGCCACGTACCACTATAAGAAAAAAACTGCTGTACGTGCCACGTACCATTGTACGCAAAAAGCACTACTGTACGTGCCACGTGCCACTGTACGCGCCACGTACCACTGTACGCGCCACGTACCGCTGTTCGTGCCACGTACAGCTGTACGTACCACTGTTCGTGCCACGTACAGCTGTACGTGCCACTGCACCACTGTTCGCGCCACGTACAGCTGTACGTGCCACTGCACCACTGTTCGCGCCACGTACAGCTGTACGTGCCACTGCACCACTGTTCGTGCCACGTACAGCTGTACGTACCACTGTTCGTGCCACGTACAGCTGTACGTACCACTGCACCACTGTTCGTGCCACGTACAGCTGTACGTGCCACTGCACCACTGTTCGTGCCACGTACAGCTGTACGTGCCACTGCACCACTGTTCGTGCCACGTACAGCTGTACGTGCCACTGTTCGTGCCACGTACAGCTGTACGTACCACTGCACCACCTCCCCACATCACCTTAAAACACATCCCTGAGAATCCCTAAACCAATAGCAACTTTATAACACAAAAACCATGACTACATGTGACAGTGTGTCACAAGTCTTTAACAACATTGTCACGCCCTGAACTACCCTCCCGCCAGTAACCAACCACCTCGTTCACGTCCCACCACCAAACAGCTGGGAGAGAAATTACACCACCATCAACTCTTTGTGACCAGTTATCCCTCGTTCACAAGTCACATTTTCTGTACCAAAAAACCTCCACCACATGGAGGTCCATCCCAGCTGGTACAGATGGCTACAAGAACAGACCCATCCCAGCTGGTACAGATGGCTACAAGAACAGACCCATCCCAGCTGGTACAGATGGCTACAAGAACAGTCCCATCCCAGCTGGTACAGATGGCTACAAGAACAGTCCCATCCCAGCTGGTACAGATGGCTACAAGAACAGACCCATCCCAGCTGGTACAGAGAGCTACAAGAACAGTCCCATCCCAGCTGGTACAGACGGCTACAAGAACAGTTCCATCCCAGCTGGTACAGATGGCTACAAGAACAGTCCCATCCCAGCTGGTACAGACGGCTACAAGAACAGTTCCATCCCAGCTGGTACAGATGGCTACAAGAACAGACCCATCCCAGCTGGTACAGATGGCTACAAGAACAGACCCATCCCAGCTGGTACAGATGGCTACAAGAACAGACCCATCCCAGCTGGTACAGATGGCTACAAGAACAGTCCCATCCCAGCTGGTACAGATGGCTACAAGAACAGTCCCATCCCAGCTGGTACAGATGGCTACAAGAACAGTCCCATCCCAGCTGGTACAGACGGCTACAAGAACAGTCCCATCCCAGCTGGTACAGATGGCTACAAGAACAGACCCATCCCAGCTGGTACAGATGGCTACAAGAACAGTCCCATCCCAGCTGGTACAGACGGCTACAAGAACAGACCCATCCCAGCTGGTACAGACGGCTACAAGAACAGACCCATCCCAGCTGGTACAGACGGCTACAAGAACAGACCCATCCCAGCTGGTACAGATGGCTATGATTACTATCATTCATATAATTATCATTATCATTATTATTATCATTATTATTACCATTAATATTACTATAATCAATATTATTATTATCATTATTATTATTATTATTATTATTATTATTATTATTGTTGTTATTATTATTATTATTGTTGTTGTTGTTCTTGTTGTTGTTGTTATTACATATTCAGTGTGTAAGCCACCATGCAAATCACTTGTACATCTTCACTAAATTACCCTTAATACATCTACTACTACTACACTGTCTTCATCTACATCTACTGCTTCACCTACCTTCAGTAGATCCATAGAATCTACTAAGCCAAGACTTCTAACACACACACACACACACACACACATACACATACATACAAGTACACATATAACAAAATACAGAACATGTAATGCGTAATGCGCCACTTTGAAGCATAATAAAGTATATTTTGAAAGGCCACAACTCACAATTTCTACTAAAACTACAACTACTAATGTATGTATGTATGTATGTATATATATATATATATATATATATATATATATATATATATATATATATATATATATATATATATATATATATATATATATATATTCCTATGAATCCACGGGGAAAATGAAATACGAAAAGTTTCCAAGTGCACTTTCGTGTAATAATCACATCATCAGGGGAGACACAAGAGAGAAATATAACAGTCAGTTGATATACAACGAAGAGACGAAGCTAGGACGTCATTGGGTAAACATGTGATTGTCCAAAACATGTTTACCAAATGGCGTCCTAGCTTCGTCTCTTCGTTGTATATCAACTGACTGTTATATTTCTCTCTTGTGTGTCCCCTGATGATGTGATTATTACACGAAAGTGCACTTGGCAACTTTTCGCGTTTCATTTTCCCCGTGGACTCATAGGAATATCTTGATCACGCGCAAAATTGTGATCCTTTCCAATATATATATATATATATATATATATATATATATATATATATATATATATATATATATACACACTAAGGTTTAGGTGGACTTCTACCCCACACAGCTGGGTCTGGCACCTTACCTTACGTATACCTTACGATGGTTTGGGAGGTCTTCTACCCCCACACAGCTGGGTCTGGCACCTTACCTTACCTTACGTATACCTTACGATGGTTTGGGAGGTCTTCTACCCCCACACAGCTGGGTCTGGCACCTTACCTTACCTTACGTATACCTTACGATGGTTTGGGAGGTCTTCTACCCCCACACAGCTGGGTCTGGCACCTTACCTTACCTTACGTATACCTTACGATGGTTTGGGAGGTCTTCTACCCCCACACAGCTGGGTCTGGCACCTTACCTTACCTTATGATGGGTAAGTAGATTGATGGGGTAGGTAAAGACGCAGCCATCGCATCACTCCACCAACACCTGGTTACCACAACTCAAGCGCCCCCCCTAACCAACCACTCCACAACCCCGTCAAGTTCTACGTCAACGACCACTCCACAACCCCGTCAAGTTCTACGTCAACGACCACTCCACAACCCCGTCAAGTTCTACGTCAACGACCACTCCACAACCCCGTCAAGTTCTACGTCAACGACCACTCCACAACCCCGTCAAGTTCTACGTCAACGACCAGTCCAGAACCCCGTCAAGTTCTACGTCAACGAACACTCCACAACCCCGTCAAGTTCTACGTCAACAACCACTCCACAACCCCGTCAAGTTCTACGTCAACGACCACTCCACAACCCCGTCAAGTTCTACGTCAACGACCACTCCACAACCCCCGGCAAGTGCTGCCTTAAGAACCACTTCACAACCCCCCGGCAAGTGGCCACTCAAAGACCACTCCATAACCCCCCCCCCGGCAAGTGGCCCCTCAAAGACCACTCCATAACCCCCCCCCCGGCAAGTGGGCCCCTCAAAGACCACTCCATAACCCATCCCCCCCGGCAAGTGCCCCCTTCAACAACCAAAGTGAGGAGGGGTGGGAGGGTGTGTGTCGTGGTTGAGTCCCCCCCCCCATATCCACCCCTACCTCAATCCACTAGTAACAGCTACGCTACCAGTGGGGGGGAGGGGAGGGGGAGGGAGGGGGGAGGGGGAGAAGAGGACCCTAGCAACACCACCACTTGTGGTGGTGGTGTTGGAGATGCCTCTTTCCCTCCCCCTCTCTCTCTCTCTCTCTCCCCCCCCCCCCTCCTCCTCCTCCTCCTCCTCCTCTAGTTCTTAAGAGTCAAGACTCTGGCAACACAGCCCCCCCCTCCCCCCCTCCCCTCTCCCCTCGTCTCTTCCACGGGCAGAGCAGACAGTGCCGTGGGGGGGGGGGGGGGAAGAGGGGGGGAGGGGTGCTTGAAGGGGAGGGAAGATATGACTTGTGCCAGATATTTACGGTGTGTGTGTGTGTGTGTGTGTGTGTGTGTGTGTGTGTGTGTGTGTGTGTGGAGGGGTGTGTATGTGTGTGTGTGTGTGTGTGTGTGGAGGGGTGTGTGTGTGTGTGTGTGGAGGGGTGTGTATGTGTGTGTGTGTGTGTGTGTGTGTGGAGGGGTGTGTGTGTGTGTGTGTGGAGGGGTGTGTGTGTGTGTGTGTGTGTGTGTGTGTGGAGGGGTGTGTGTGTGTGTGTGTGTGTGTGTGTGTGTGTGTGTGTGTGTGTGTGTGTGTGTGTGGGTGAGGAGGTGGGTAGGTGGGTGGGGTGGTAGGCAGGCAGAAGCGACTGTGGTTGTGGTGGTGGCTGTGGTGGTGGTGGCTGTGGTGGTGGTGGTGGTTGTGGTGGTGGCTGTGGTTGTGGTGGTGGCTGTGGTGGTGGTGGCTGTGGTGGTGGTGGTGGTTGTGGTGGTGGCTGTGGTGGTGGCTGTGGTGGTGGTGGTGGTTGTGGTGGTGGCTGTGGTGGTGGCTGTGGTGGTGGTGGCTGTGGTGGTGGTGGTGGTGGCTGTGGTGGTGGTGGTGGTTGTGGTGGTGGCTGTGGTGGTGGCTGTGGTGGTGGTGGTGGTTGTGGTGGTGGTTGTGGTGGTGGCTGTGGTGGTGGTGGCTGTGGTGGTGGTGGTGGTGGCTGTGGTGGTGGTGGTGGTTGTGGTGGTGGCTGTGGTGGTGGCTGTGGTGGTGGTGGTGGTTGTGGCGGTGGTTGTGGTGGTGGCTGTGGTGGTGGTGGTGGTGGCTGTGGTGGTGGTGGTGGTGGCTGTGGTGGTGGCTATGGTGGTGGCTGTGGTGGTGGTGGTGGCTGTGGTTGTGGTGGTGGCTGTGGTGGTGGTGGTGGTGGCTGTGGTGGTGGCTATGGTGGTGGCTGTGGTGGTGGTGGTGGCTGTGGTGGTGGTGGTGGCTGTGGTTGTGGTGGTGGCTGTGGTGGTGGCTGTGGTGGTGGCTGTAGCGATGGTTGTGGCTGTGGTGGTGGTGGTGGCTGTGGTTGTGGTGGTGGCTGTAGCGATGGTGGCTGTGGTAGTGGTGGCTGTGGTTGTGGTGGTGGCTGTAACGATGGCTGTGGTGGTGTGTGGCTGTGGTGGCGGTGTGTGTGTGTGGTAGGAGCCGCCACACACCGCCACCGTCCAGCACTCCAACACGCAGTATTGATCAGCTGGGGGGGAGCTGGGGGGGAGGGGAGGGGGGGGGTCGTCGGGTCTAGTCTAGGAAGGGGAGAGGAGCGTTGTGAGGGGGAGGGGGGTGGGTGAGGGGAGAAGAGGTTGGGTGGGTAAGGGGGGAGAGGGGAGAGAGCCAGAGCCGGCCACTTCTCCTCCTCACCCCTCACCCCAGTCCGTTAGTCTCCCCTCTCTCACCCCAGCTATACCAGCCCAGCCTAGCCACACACACACACACACACACACACCCCAGCCTGCTATTTTTAGCTCTCTCTCTCTCTCTCTCTCTCTCTCTCTCTCTCTCTCTCTCTCTCTCTCTCTCTCTCTCTCCCTAAGCCTGTGTGTGTGTGTGTGTGTGTGTGTGTCTGGAAACTTACAACATACAACCCACTACACACACACACACACACACACACAGTAAGGAAACATTAACCATAACATACCGTTACAACCAGCCTCCATGTGCGGGGAGAAGTTGCCACGTCTCTTTCCTTCCCTACACGACTAAGTTCAAGCAATCCTTTTTCACCTTCTCTATGTCTTTCCTAACATGTACAACCTAGACCATTTCAAAATGGGTAAGTTTCCCACACCCCCACAACTCTTTAAAGTAATTTCCCTATTCTCTCTCTTATATATATATATATATATATATATATATATATATATGCCTATGAGTCCAAGGGGAAAATAAAACACGATAAGTTGCCAAGTGCACTTTCGTGTCATAATCACATCATCAGGGGAGACACAAGAGAGAAATATAACAGTCAGTTGATATACAACGAAGAGACGAAGCTAGGACATATTAAATATATATATATATATATATATATATATATATATATATATATATATATATATATATATATATATATATAAACCTTCATAAATAAAAAAAATCACATCTCGAGACAAAAATCTGTCGACGTCTTCATACAGCAACGTATTTTCACAGACACTAAAGTTCGCGCGACACACACACACACACACACACACACACACACAACCCCCCCCCCCCTCCCAGCTCCCGTAACAGTCGTAATCAATACGGAAGAACGGACCAAGATTCCGTCACACACACACACACACACGCAAGGTATATATATATATATATATATATATATATATATATATATATATATATATATATATATATATATATATGTGTTGTTGTTGTTGTTAGAAGCAGTGAAAAGTTTTTATCGAGGATGTAAGGCATGTGTACGTGTAGGAAGAGAGGAAAGTGATTGGTTCTCAGTGAATGTAGGTTTGCGGCAGGGGTGTGTGATGTCTCCATGGTTGTTTAATTTGTTTATGGATGGGGTTGTAAGGGAGGTAAATGCAAGAGTCCTGGAAAGAGGGGCAAGTATGAAGTCTGTTGGGGATGAGAGAGCTTGGGAAGTGAGTCAGTTGTTGTTCGCTGATGATACAGCGCTGGTGGCTGATTCATGTGAGAAACTGCAGAAGCTGGTGACTGAGTTTGGTAAAGTGTGTGGAAGAAGAAAGTTGAGAGTAAATGTGAATAAGAGCAAGGTTATTAGGTACAGTAGGGGTGAGGGTCAAGTCAATTGGGAGGTGAGTTTGAATGGAGAAAAACTGGAGGAAGTGAAGTGTTTTAGATATCTGGGAGTGGATCTGTCAGCGGATGGAACCATGGAAGCGGAAGTGGATCATAGGGTGGGGGAGGGGGCGAAAATTTTGGGAGCCTTGAAAAATGTGTGGAAGTCGAGAACATTATCTCGGAAAGCAAAAATGGGTATGTTTGAGGGAATAGTGGTTCCAACAATGTTGTATGGTTGCGAGGCGTGGGCTATGGATAGAGATGTGCGCAGGAGGATGGATGTGCTGGAAATGAGATGTTTGAGGACAATGTGTGGTGTGAGGTGGTTTGATCGAGTAAGTAACGTAAGGGTAAGAGAGATGTGTGGAAATAAAAAGAGCGTGGTTGAGAGAGCAGAAGAGGGTGTTTTGAAATGGTTTGGGCACATGGAGAGAATGAGTGAGGAGAGATTGACCAAGAGGATATATATGTCGGAGGTGGAGGGAACGAGGAGAAGAGGGAGACGAAATTGGAGGTGGAAAGATGGAGTGAAAAAGATTTTGTGTGATCGGGGCCTGAACATGCAGGAGGGTGAAAGGAGGGCAAGAAATAGAGTGAATTGGAGTCATGTGGTATACAGGGGTTGACGTGCTGTCAGTGGATGAAGCAAGGCATGTGAAGCGTCTGGGGTAAACCATGGAAAGCTGTGTAGGTATGTATATTTGCGTGTGTGGACGTGTGTATGTACATGTGTATGGGGGGGGGGGGGTGGGGCCATTTCTTTCGTCTGTTTCCTTGCGCTACCTCGCAAACGCGGGAGACAGCGACAAAGTATAAAAAAAAAAAAAAAAAAAAAAAAATATATATATATATATATATATATATATATATATATATATATATATATATATATATATATATATTCCTATGAGTCCACGGGGAAAATGAAACACGTAAAGTTCCCAAGTGCACTTTCGTGTCATCATCATCATCAGGGGAGACACAAGAGAGAAATATAACAGTCAGTTGATATACAACGAAGAGACGTAGCTAGGACGCCATTTGGGTAAACATATACGTCTTGACCTCCAATACAATACCTACAACCCTATAAAAATAAAATATAATGCCATAAAGTCTATCAAATAGATCGTTCAATTCTGGGTCGGTTTTCCCCATTGTCGCCCCTTGCTCGACCTGTCTATCCGTATCTGTCTATCCGTATCTGTCTATCTGTACCTGTCTATCGTGAATACAACATTTGATATGAACGAGAAAGTGCATATATGAAGACTGGGGTCTGGCCTCATCCTATCTATCCAGTGGGTGGTTTCAATCTCCCACCTTCGGGACGTGAGAATATCCCATCTATCCCTGGGAGTCGTAAGAATATCCCATCTATCCCTGAGAGTCGTGGGAATATCCCATCTATCCCTGAGAGTCGTGAGAATATCCCATCTATCCCTGAGAGTCATAAGAATATCCCATCTATCCCTGAGAGTCGTGAGAATATCCCATCTATCCCTGAGAGTCGTGAGAATATCCCATCTATCCCTGGGAGTCGTAAGAATATCTCATCTATCCCTGAGAGTCGTGAGAATATCCCATCTATCCCTGAGACTCGCAAGAATATCCCATCTATCCCTGGGAGTCGCAAGAATATCCCAGCTATCCCTGGGAGTCGTAGGAATATCCCATCTATCCCTGAGAGTCATAAGAATATCCCATCTATCCCTGAGACTCGCGAGAATATCCCACCCATCCCTGAGGCGTCATGAGAATATCCCAACTATCCTGGGATGTGAAAATATTCCATCTATCCCTCAGACTCGTGTGAATATCCCTTCTATCCCAAAGTGTCGTACGAATACCCTATATATCCCTAAAAACCTTGAGAATATCCCATCGACCCAGGAAGGTCGTCAGAATATCCTACCCCCCCCCGGTAACTGAGAATATTATCCTCCCCCCTTTAACAGAATATTCCCCCTTCAATGATGTGTGGATGAGAATATTCCCTCCCATACACCTCCGAATATCCTCCCCCCCCCCACCCCACCCCAGGAGACGCGAGGCGGAGTTAGAATATTCCCCCCTCCCAACCGTATCGCCCGAATATCAGGATATTGTGAGAATATCCCTCGGGCCGTCGGGACTACCAGAATATCCCCGTGACGCGGCAGCCCCCCTCCCCCCCTTCCGGCGCCTCAGGCCATAGTGTGGGGGGGAGGGGGGAACACTCTAGAATGCGTGTGCGAGTGGCAGGTGTGCGAGTGGCAGGTGTGCGAGTGGCAGGTGTGTGAGTGGCAGGTGTGCGAGTGGCAGGTGCGTGTGGCAGGTGTGTGAGTGGCAGGTGTGTGAGTGGCAGGTGTGTGAGTGGCGGGTGTGCGAGTGGCAGGTGTGTGAGTGGCAGGTGTGTGAGTGGCAGGTGTGCGAGTGGCAGGTGTGCGAGTGGCAGGTGTGCGAGTGGCAGGTGTGTGAGTGGCAGGTGTGCGAGTGGCAGGTGTGTGAGTGGCAGGTGTGTGAGTGGCATGTGTGCGAGTGGCAGGTGTGTGAGTGGCAGGTGTGCGAGTGGCAGGTGTGTGAGTGGCAGGTGTGTGAGTGGCAGGTGTGTGAGTGGCAGGTGTGCGAGTGGCAGGTGTGCGAGTGGCAGGTGTGTGAGTGGCAGGTGTGTGAGTGGCAGGTGTGCGAGTGGCAGGTGTGTGAGTGGCATGTGTGCGAGTGGCAGGTGTGTGAGTGGCAGGTGTGTGAGTGGCAGGTGTGTGAGTGGCAGGTGTGTGAGTGGCAGGTGTGTGAGTGGCATGTGTGCGAGTGGCAGGTGTGTGAGTGGCAGGTGTGTGAGTGGCAGGTGTGTGAGTGGCAGGTGTGTGAGTGGCAGGTGTGTGAGTGGCATGTGTGCGAGTGGCAGGTGTGTGAGTGGCAGGTGTGTGAGTGGCAGGTGTGTGAGTGGCAGGTGTGTGAGTGGCAGGTGTGTGAGTGGCAGGTGTGTGAGTGGGAGTGTCAAACCGCTCACAACACACCTTAACTGTCGCCTTTATGAACCCATTGAGCGAGAGAGCGCTACACCTTAACTCTCTCTCTCTCTCTCTCTCTCTCTCTCTCTCTCTCTCTCTCTCTCTCTCTCTCAAAACATCCCACTTAAACCACTTGCCACTTCTCTCTCTCTCTCTCTCTCTCTCTCTCTCTCTCTCTCTCTCTCTCTCTCTCTCTCTCACCACCCACTCGTTCACACCCTGCAACACCCACTTACACCCACCTGCAGTAGCCTCCTTCAACGTATGACACCCCACTTACACCCTCCCTCCTCTCCTCCCACTCCACCTCTTAACAACACCCCACCTACACCCTCTACCCTTGCCACAACACCCACCTACACCCTCTACCCCTGCATCAACACCCACCTACACCCTCTACCCTTGCCACAACACCCACCTACACCCTCTGGTTCTCACGCAACACCCCACCTACACCCTCTACCCCTGCATCAACACCCACCTACACCCTCTACCCTTGTCACGACACCCACCTACACCCTCTGGTCCTCACGCAACACCCCACCTACATCTATTCCGTCAGGTTACACCTCCACCTACACTACCGCCCCACACCCCCACCCCTACACCCCCTCCCACGCTACACCTGCGCCCCCAGTGTGTATGTGTGTGTGTGTGTGTGTGTATGTGTGTGTGTGTGTGTGTGTGTGTGTGTGTGTGTGTGTGTGTGTATGTGTGTGTGTCAGTAATGCCTCGTGTTCCACAACGTTCACCATAACCTCACAACTACAACCTCACCTTCTCCTCTTAACATGGACGAACATTTTTATTTTCCCCCCCACACAACCCCCCCACACACACAAACCCCCCACCCACACAACCACCCCCACCCCTACACAACCCCCCCACACACACAACCTCCCCCACACACACAACCTCCCCCCACACACAACCCCCCACCCACACAACCACCCCACTCCTACACAACCCCCCACACACACAACCTCCCCCCACACAACCCCCCACCCACACAACCACCCCCACCCCTACACAACCCCCCCCACACACAACCCCCCCACACACACAACCTCCCCCCCACACACAACCCCCCACCCACACAACCACCCCCACCCCTACACAACCCCCCCCACACACACAACCTCCACCCCACACAACCCCCACCCACACAACCACCCCCACCCCTACACAACCCCCCCCACACACACAACCTCCACCCCACACAACCCCCACCCACACAACCACCCCCACCCCTACACAACCCCCCCCACACACACAACCTCCACCCCACACAACCCCCCACCCACACAACCCCCACCTGGGATAAACTTCGTCCCGGCTTGGGATGGGGGGGTTCTGGGGGGGCCCCCTGAACCCCGTGTTTCCCCCGCTTTCGACGCTGCCCCCCCCCCTCCCCCCCACAACACACCAGCATACGCGTAGTTGTGATGGTTCCCGCTCGTCCCCCCGCCACAACACCACGCCTAACAACCCCCTCTACAACCATTAACCTTATCTACAAGGCCACAACCTCACAACCCTCCAGCGTTCACAAGCGCCACCAGAAATCATAACTTCCCGCCATTATTATAATATTGTCGTGTCCGCTTCGTCCAGCGACGCCATTAATCGCTCTGGCCAGACGCCTTCCCATCATCTCCAGCTGCTTTCCCATCACGAAGAGACGGGAGTCATGATGGGCCCAGGTCGGGCAGGCGGTAAGTCGGGCGGGCGGTCGGGAACACACACACCCGACCGCCCGCCCGACCACCCGACCGTCCGCCATGACAGTTACACGAGCGCTCGGTTGCCAGATGCCACCAGACGCATCCCCACCAACACCGTTCATATTTAAATTCATTTATTTTCTTTATCTTATAATTTGCATATTATAAACAATATGCAACGGTCACTCAATTCTTCCGTAATCAATACATTTTATTTACCTTTATAGCAGTATTATATAGCTATAGTTTCTGTCCTAAATGTAATCCATTAGTATTTAACAACCTAATTACTCTTACTATGGTTTTTAAACTTCGTAATTAACCAGTTTAACAATTACCTTCAAATTACCTTAACATCGTAGGCGTACGCAGCGTACACACACTAAGGTAATCTCCACAGTAAACAAGACACGTGTATAATTACCTTTACACTGTATTTAACGATGATAACTGGGTAAATGATTCCATTAATGATATTAAATGTTTCCCCAGCTCTTAATAAATGGCTTTACGAACCGGTGGCCATTTTGTAAGAGCGACTACCATTAAAACCCAACAAGATGATGTTGATAATGGGTTCAAAATGGTATCACACACACACACACACACACACACACACACACACACACATACACACACACACACACATACACACACACATACACACACACACACAGACAGACAGACAGACAGACAGACAGACACACACACACACACACACACACACAGACAGACAGACAGACAGACAGACAGACAGACAGACACACACACACACACACAGACAGACAGACAGACAGACAGACAGACAGACACACACACACACACACACACACAGACAGACAGACAGACAGACAGACACACACACACACACACACCTCCCCCCCAGCATCAGGGGGAGGCAGTCAGCCCCCCTCCCCCGTGTTGTCACCTGTAATGTGACGGGCAAACATTCCAACATGAAGAACTGATGCAGATTAACGTACATCAATACCTGAAATTATAATCCTTTAGGAACGCAGGTACGGCCCTTGAACTGTGGACGGGTGATCAATAATACAGCACCAATACAGTGGACGGGTGATCAATAATACAGAGACAATACAGATGATTACAGAGGAATACAGATAATAACAGACCAATGGATCCTTTCTTAGCTATTAAGGGAAACAGACAAGATCACAAAGACATGTTTCAATTATGATAAAAAATACATATAAATAAACGTTTTCAGTAACGAATTTAGTGTGGGAGTGAATAGGAAAATACAATTGTATGTTACGAAGTGTTTACGTTCGTGATGGTTAAGGGCCAAACACCAACAACACTTGCCCCATTCCTCACCCATATGACATCCAAGGATGGGGGGGCCCCATCCACGTGTGTATAACCCCCTCCCCCGTAGATATGGGGGCCCCATCCAGGTGTGTATAACCCCCTCCCCCGTAGATATGGGGGCCCCATCCACGTGTGTACAACCCCCTCCCCCGTAGATATGGGGGCCCCATCCACGTGTGTATAACCCCCTCCCCCGTAGATATGGGGGCCCCATCCAGGTGTGTATAACCCCCTCCCCCGTAGATATGGGGGCCCCATCCACGTGTGTATAACCCCCTCCCCGTAGATATGGGGGCCCCATCCACGTGTGTATAACCCCCCCTCCCCGGACAGAAACAGGTGATCGGCTAGGTGCGACTGTGGGCTGGGCAGGTAAGGAACCAAGACTCCGGGGAATTTACTGTAACTTTCATATTCCACCACGTCCATATATATGGGTACAGACCCCTACTGTAACGTCCCTGTACCTACATAGTGAATACATGGGGCCCTCAAGCCTTTCTCTGTAACCTGTGTATTTCTCTCCTACCCAATCATACAAGGGTTACAGACCCATCCTGTATTATGCCTGTATTCATGTATTTCATATATAACCCTCTACCATACCTAACAATACATTTTCTTCCATTATCTCGGGTCATGAACTGTAACTCACGCATACAACCTTCACCCTTACAACCTGACCATTATCCACAACCATTCCTAACCATTTTCCACAACTCCATACACCTGACTGCTCCATCTACAACCCTGCCATCCCACACTATACATATATATATATATATATATATATATATATATATATATATATATATATATATATATATTCACCCTGGGGATAGGGGAGAAAGAATACTTGCCACGTATTCCCTGCGTGTCGTAGAAGGCGACTAAAAGGGGAGGGAGCTGAGGGGGGCTGGAAATCCTCCCCTCTCATTTTCTTTTTTTTTTTTTAATTTTCCAAAAGAAGGAACGGTGAAGGGGGCCAAGTGAGGATATTCCCTCAGAGGTCCAGTCCTCTGTTCTTAACGCTACCTCGCTAACGCGGGAAATGGCGAATAGTATGAAAAATATACAAACCTCCAACAGCCAGGATCGAAATAATATTATAATAATAATAACAGTAACTTTACTACTACTACTACTACTACTAATAATAATAATAATAATAATAATAATAATAACAATAATAATAATAATGTCAATAATAATAATAATAATAATAATAATAATAATAATATTCATAATAATAATAATGATAATAATAATAATAATAATAATAATAATAATAATAATAATGATAATAATAATAATAATTATAATAACAATGATAATAATAATGATAATAATAATAATAATAACAATAATAATAATAATAACAATAATAATAATAATAATAATAATAATAATAAACACTTTTAAAGCATCAAACACATCAATTTCAGTCCACCATGCAACATGAGCACACACAACTACACATGAATCATCATAAGGGTTAAAGTTGTCGTTTCTAACATCACTACAACCCACATGACATAGTGCCCACACCATTCCTTATCTCCCACACTAACAGCTTCCCCTGGTAACAATAGTTCAACACCCACAGCTTGGTGCCAGACCCAGCTGTGGGGGTAGAAGACCTCCCAAACCATCGTAAGGTATACGTAAGGTAAGGTAAGGTGCCAGACCCAGCTGTGTGGGGGTAGAAGACCTCCCAAACCATCGTAAGGTATACGTAAGGTAAGGTGCCAGACCCAGCTGTGTGGGGGTAGAAGACCTCCCAAACCATCGTAAGGTATACGTAAGGTAAGGTAAGGTGCCAGACCCAGCTGTGGGGGTAGAAGACCTCCCAAACCATCGTAAGGTATACGTAAGGTAAGGTAAGGTGCCAGACCCAGCTGTGTGGGGGGTAGAAGACCTCCCAAACCATCGTAAGGTATACGTAAGGTAAGGTAAGGTGCCAGACCCAGCTGTGGGGGTAGAAGACCTCCCAAACCATCGTAAGGTATACGTAAGGTAAGGTGCCAGACCCAGCTGTGTGTGGGGGTAGAAGACCTCCCAAACCATCGTAAGGTATACGTAAGGTAAGGTAAGGTGCCAGACCCAGCTGTGGGGGTAGAAGACCTCCCAAACCATCGTAAGGTATACGTAAGGTAAGGTAAGGTGCCAGACCCAGCTGTGTGGGGGGGTAGAAGACCTCCCAAACCATCGTAAGGTATACGTAAGGTAAGGTAAGGTGCCAGACCCAGCTGTGTGGGGGGTAGAAGACCTCCCAAACCATCGTAAGGTATACGTAAGGTAAGGTAAGGTGCCAGACCCAGCTGTGTGGGGGTAGAAGACCTCCCAAACCATCGTAAGGTATACGTAAGGTAAGGTAAGGTGCCAGACCCAGCTGTGTGGGGGTAGAAGACCTCCCAAACCATCGTAAGATAACCATTACATAGTATATCTGTCATACATCTACCTCAGTATCTTTATCTACCTTGGTCACGTCTCACGTAAGCTTATTAAGAGTAAATATTATGACAGGTGACCCTAAATGAGACCACAATGTTTACTAAACACACCCACATTAACACTACACTCCTGTCTGCCCTCACTTACACTTCCCACACTCGCTCCCCTAACACGATAATCCCACCTTACCCTAACCCAAGTTAAGGTAAGGTAAGGTAAGGACACAACAAAAGGCCTTATAATACATAGGTTTGAGAGAGAGAGAGAGAGAGAGAGAGAGAGAGAGAGAGAGAGAGAGAGAGAGAGAGAGAGAGAGAGAGAGAGAAAGACTTTGAGCCGATGGCAAAACTATGAATTATCCGCTGTGGGAAGGAGCAATGAGATTAACCAGGTGCCCCCCCCCATCCAATTGACCAGGTGATCTGGAACAGGAGAGGTGGTTCCCTCCCCCCCACCCAGTTAACCAGGTGCTGTGAAACAGACGTGGCCCGCCTTCCATTTAACCAGGTGCTCTGGAACAGGAGACGTGGTCCCCCCATCCAATTAACCAAGTGTTCTAGAGCAACAGACGTGGTCCCCCATCCAATTAACCAGGTGCTGTGAAACAGACGTGGCCCGCCTTCCATTTAACCAGGTGCTCTGGAAAAGGAGACGTGGTCCCCCCATCCAATTAACCAGGTGCTGTGAAACAGACGTGGTCCCCCCCCCCCCCATCCAATTAACCAGGTGATCTGGAACAGGAGAGGTGGTTCCCTCCCCCCCCCCCCACCCAGTTAACCAGGTGATCTGGAACAGGAGAGGTGGTTCCCTCCCCCCCCCCCACCCAGTTAACCAGGTGATCTGGAACAGGAGACGTGGTCCCCCCATCCAATTAACCAAGTGTTCTAGAGCAACAGACGTGGTCCCCCATCCAATTAACCAGGTGCTGTGAAACAGACGTGGCCCGCCTTCCATTTAACCAGGTGCTCTGGAACAGGAGACGTGGTCCCCCCATCCAATTAACCAGGTGCTGTGAAACAGACGTGGTCCCCCCCCCCCATCCAATTAACCAGGTGCTCTGGAACACGAGACGTGGTCCCCCCATCCAATTAACCAGGTGTTCTAGAGCAACAGACGTGGTCCCCCATCCAATTAACCAGGTGCTGTGAAACAGACGTGGTCCCCCCATCCAATTAACCAGGTGTTCTAGAGCAACAGACGTGGTCCCCCCCATCCAATTAACCAGGTGCTGTGAAACAGACGTGGTCCCCCCCATCCAATTAACCAGGTGCTCTGTAACAGAAGACGTGGTAACACCAGGCTGTGTGGGGGGGGGGGGTAAGACGTCAACCACGTGGACATTCCTAGACAGTGACGTCAGAGCCCTGCTCACCGTACGACCAGACGCGACACGACGCGACGCGACGCGCTGGCTTTCCAGGACGTTCCTCCACAACTGACCTTCCAGGACCTTCCTCCACAACTGGCCTTCCAGGACCTTCCTCCACAACTGGCCTTCCAGGGCCTTCCTCCACAACTGACCTTCCAGGACCTTCCTCCACAACTGACCTTCCAGGACCTTCCCCCACAACTGACCTTCCAGGACCTTCCTCCACAACTGACCTTCCTTCCAGGACCTTCCCCCACAACTGGCCTTCCAGGACCTTCCTCCACAATGGCCTTCCAGAACCTTCCTCCACAACTGACCTTCCTTCCAGGACCTTCCCCCACAACTGGCCTTCCAGGACCTTCCAGGACCTTCCCCCACAACTGGCCTTCCAGGACCTTCCTCCACAACTGGCCTTCCAGGACCTTCCTCCACAACTGGCCTTCCAGGACCTTCCTCCACAACTGACCTTCCAGGACCTTCCTCCACAACTGACCTTCCAGGGCCTTCCTCCACAACTGGCCTTCCTTCCAGGACCTTCCTCCACAACTGGCCTTCCAGGACCTTCCTCCACAACTGGCCTTCCAGGACCTTCCTCCACAACTGGCCTTCCAGGACCTTCCTCCACAACTGGCCTTCCAGGACCTTCCTCCACAACTGACCTTCCAGGACCTTCCTCCACAACTGGCCCTTCCAGGACCTTCCTCCACAACTGACCTTCCAGGACCTTCCTCCACAACTGGCCTTCCAGGACCTTCCTCCACAACTGGCCTTCCAGGACCTTCCTCCACAACTGGCCTTCCTTCCAGGACCTTCCTCCACAACTGGCCTTCCAGGACCTTCCTCCACAACTGGCCTTCCAGGACCTTCCTCCACAACTGGCCTTCCAGGACCTTCCTCCACAACTGGCCTTCCAGGACCTTCCTCCACAACTGGCCTTCCAGGACCTTCCTCCACAACTGGCCTTCCAGGACCTTCCTCCACAACTGGCCTTCCAGGACCTTCCTCCACAACTGGCCTTCCAGGACCTTCCTCCACAACTGGCCTTCCAGGACCTTCCTCCACAACTGGCCTTCCAGGACCTTCCTCCACAACTGGCCTTCCAGGACCTTCCTCCACAACTGGCCTTCCAGGACCTTCCTCCACAACTGGCCTTCCAGGACCTTCCTCCACAACTGGCCTTCCAGGACCTTCCTCCACAACTGGCCTTCCAGGACCTTCCTCCACAACTGGCCTTCCAGGACCTTCCTCCACAACTGGCCTTCCAGGGCCTTCCTCCACAACTGGCCTTCCAGGACCTTCCTCCACAACTGGCCTTCCAGGGCCTTCCTCCACAACTGACCTTCCAGGACCTTCCTCCACAACTGGCCTTCCAGGACCTTCCTCCACAACTGGCCTTCCAGGGACCTTCCTCCACAACTGACCTTCCAGGACCTTCCTCCACAACTGGCCTTCCTTCCAGGACCTTCCTCCACAACTGGCCTTCCAGGACCTTCCTCCACAACTGGCCTTCCAGGACCTTCCTCCACAACTGACCTTCCAGGACCTTCCTCCACAACTGGCCTTCCTTCCAGGACCTTCCTCCACAAGTGGCCTTCCAGGACCTTCCTCCACAACTGACCTTCCAGGACCTTCCTCCACAACTGACCTTCCAGGACCTTCCTCCACAACTGGCCTTCCTTCCAGGACCTTCCTCCACAACTGGCCTTCCAGGACCTTCCTCCACAACTGATCTTCCAGGACGTTCCTCCACAACTGGCCTTCCTTCCAGGACCTTCCTCCACAACTGACCTTCCAGGACCTTCCTCCACAACTGACCTTCCAGGACCTTCCTCCACAACTGACCTTCCAGGACCTTCCTCCACAACTGGCCTTCCAGGACCTTCCTCCACAACTGGCCTTCCTTCCAGGGCCTTCCTCCACAACTGGCCTTCCAGGACCTTCCTCCACAACTGGTTTTCCAGGACCTTCCTCCACAACTGGCTTTCCAGGACCTTCCTCCACAACTGGCCTTCCAGGGCCTTCCTCCACAACTGGCCTTCCAGGACCTTCCTCCACAACTGACCTTCCAGGGCCTTCCTCCACAACTGGCCTTCCAGGACTTTCCTCCACAACTGACCTTCCAGGACCTTCCTCCACAACTGGCCTTCCAGGACCTTCCTCCACAACTGGCCTTCCAGGACCTTCCTCCACAACTGGCCTTCCAGGACCTTCCTCCACAACTGGCCTTCCAGGACCTTCCTCCACAACTGACCTTCCAGGACCTTCCTCCACAACTAGCCTTCCAGGACCTTCCTCCACAACTGACCTTCCAGGACCTTCCTCCACAACTGGCCTTCCAGGGCCTTCCTCCACAACTGGCCTTCCAGGGCCTTCCCCCACAACTGACCTTCCAGGGCCTTCCTCCACAACTGGCCTTCCTGGACCTTCCTCCACAACTGGCCTTCCAGGACCTTCCTCCACAACTGGCCTTCCAGGACCTTCCTCCACAACTGGCCTTCCAGGACCTTCCTCCACAACTGGCCTTCCAGGACCTTCCTCCACAACTGGCCTTCCAGGACCTTCCTCCACAACTGGCCTTCCAGGGCCTTCCTCCACAACTGGCCTTCCAGGACCTTCCTCCACAACTGACCTTCCAGGGCCTTCCTCCACAACTGGCCTTCCAGGACTTTCCTCCACAACTGGCCTTCCAGGACCTTCCTCCACAACTGGCCTTCCAGGGCCTTCCACAATACTACTTTCCAGAGCCCTTTCCTCCAGTACTGGCCTTCCAGACCTCCTCCTAAAAGAGCGCTTCCAGTCCCAGTACACACAGTACTAGCCCTGGAACGTAACCATACAAGGATGTACGTGGTATATCCACCTCGGGAAGCTTATTATACATTTCTTCTCCTGGCGGCCAAAGCTGGAAGCCATGATGAACACCAGGGGCATACTTAGTTCTCCACCAAGACTGGCCAAGATCTTCCACCAAGTAATCCACGGCGGTGTTACCGGACGCAGCCTGCGCGAGGTCATACCGCGAATGAGACGTCGTCTTTTGGCCGAAGCTGTATCACTGAAAGCACACACACACACACACACACACACACACAGTCGTCTAGGGAACGTACTCCGTTTCCCTGCTACTTGAGGTAGCGCAAGCGGTGGTCTGCAGGTGCCTTCACAAAGGTCCCGAGGAACAGGACTGTTTCGTGGTCCCCCGGAAATCATAAGTAAACAACCCACAACTGATTAACGACACAATGGCGCCTCAGTGTATACCATTGTCTGCGCCAACAAGGAATTCCCCTCACTCTCCACTAACGACTTAATCAGTGACCAACCACTTTCTTGAACTCTGTTTACACAACTTATTGAATCCAGAGCAATAAATAAAAGGGGATTTTCCAGCTTGTGTTTTTAATTTTCCAGGTCATGAAACGTGTGTCATCAACAACCTGTATACACACACACACACACACACATATACATACACACACACACACACAAACACACACACACACACACACACACATACACACACACACACACACACACACATACCATGGTCTTCTATGGGTTGGTGGCTGGCGTCGCTGACCATATCATTCACGTGCGGGTCGGCCTCGGTTCGAATCCTGGGGGGGAGGGGAGACAGTCGGCCCACAGCCAATCCCAGGTGTTCATCCTTCTCTCGGGTCCGGTTGATTAGGGTGTGTGTGTGTGTGTGTGTGTGTGTGTGTGTGTGTGTGTACGAGTAAATATATATATATATATATATATATATATATATATATATATATATATATATATATGATATAGACGTTGATATACCGTTGTAGTACAAGTGTTGTGGAAGGTTGTAACAGAGTGGAGGAAACTGGTTGTACCGGCAAAGTTATAATGACCTTAAAGGTTAATTGATGGTTTACACAGTACGGGCAATACGACCGTAACAACAGGATATAGTAACTGTCATGCAAACGCACGCATGTACCCAACCATCATTATAATTAGGGTCAATTAACCTTATAATAACTACCCATTGGGGGGGGGGGGGGTTAACAACCAAATTGCCTTGACACAGGAAGTGTAGGAGGACGAACCACTGTCTCTGTGAATGACACAGGACGACTACTGCTAACGACCGTAGGGCTCATCATGACGTAATAGGTGATTACCGCATGAAACGATCGACCAAGAGAACAAAGGAAGCGACACTTGACGGATATCGCATTGTACAGCGACGGTGGGCAATTGTACACACGCGCGCGAGCGCTCTCTCTGCATGGCTTCACTTACGTGTACTTCCGGGACAGGTGAGGCGAGAGAGAGAGAGAGAGAGAGAGAGAGAGAGAGAGAGAGAGAGAGAGAGAGAGAGAGAGAGAGAGAGAGAGAGAGACCGTCCCACCTCCAACCCCTTTCCCCGGGATCGAACCCTACCCCACCACCCTCACCAACACCAAGAACCTCCTCTTTTCAGGCTATGGAGGGTAGGGGGGGACATCCCCTCTCCCCCTCCCCCGCCAGCCACCGCGTGACCTTACGGGGTCAGAGGTGACCGAGGGTGTAGGGTGGGGGTGAGAGGTCAGGTGAGGGGGGGTTGACCTGGCGTGCACACGCGAACACCCAACGCTGGATCCATTGTGGTCATCTCTAACTAACCCCCAACCCCCCACCCCATGTGAATGTAGGCAACCTCACATATTCGAATATCTATCACACACACACACACACACACACACACACACACAGGCGCGTGTTAGACATATCTGATACACCAAACTGGCTAAAGCAATTTCGTATCAATATTTTAATCTACGAAGTTTGATTTATTATCCAAATCTTAATATATATTCATAGACTGCTTGAGCACGACGGTACGACCCTTGAGCACGACGGTACGACCCTTGAGCACGACGGTACGACCCTTGAGCACGACGGTACGACCCTTGAGCAAGACGGTATACGACCCTTGAGCACGACGGTATACGACCCTTGAGCAAGACGGTATACGACCCTTGAGCACGACGGTATACGACCCTTGAGCACGAAGGTATACGACCCTTGAGCACGACGGTACGACCCTTGAGCACGAAGGTATACGACCCTTGAGCACGACGGTACGATCCTTGAGCACGACGGTACGACCCTTGAGCACGACGGTATACGATCCTTGAGCACGACGGTGCCACCCTTGAGCACGACGGTACGACCCTTGAGCACGACGGTGCGACCCTTGAGCACGACGGTACGACCCTTGAGCACGACGGTGCCACCCTTGAGCACGACGGTACGACCCTTGAGCACGACGGTATACGATCCTTGAGCACGACGGTACGATCCTTGAGCACGACGGTACGACCCTTGAGCACGACGGTACGACCCTTGACCAAGATGTTACGATCCTTGAACACGACGATACGACCCTTGAACACGACAGTACGACCCTTGAACACGACGGTACGACCCTTGACCACGACGATACGACCAATAACAATGACATGACTACAGTATCACCCACACGGACGGCATAACGCATGACGTCACGGACCTTCGGGTGTCATACGACAAGTTATTAACCCATGACACATGACACAGTTCTCGTGTCATGCATGACAGTCACTCGTGCCAGCTGCCACACATCAAGTGGCTGAGGAGATAATGTGACATAGAAGCAACAGCACAAAACACGCGTGTCCTTTAGAAAATGGTGTGTGGAACGTCCTTTAGAAAATGGTGTGTGGAACGTCCTTTAGAAAATGGTGTGTGGAACGTCCTTTAGAAAATGGTGTGTGGAACGTCCTTTAGAAAATGGTTTGTGGAACGTCCTTTAGAAAATGGTGTGTGGAACGTCCTTTAGAAAATGGTGTGTGGAACGTCCTTTAGAAAATGGTTTGTCGAACAACAGACAACACCAAAATGTTGTCTTAAACAACATTAAGGACGAGACAAATATGTATACACATCGAGACTTGAAGACAATATATAATAACACACATGAAATACCATGGAAAGGTGATGTAAACAAGGGATGATGAGATAATAATAATAATAATAATAATAATAATAATAATAATAATAATAATAATAATAACCATAACATTAATAACAGGTTGCATATTTTTCTTCCAAATTTTCTGCCAAAATCTGGAAATACAGCTAAAATACGCAACAATGATTGTGTGATAATGATGAATAAGTTGACCCATTATCTTCACACACAAACAAATAGTTACCCAAGTTAACAACACTTCAACTATTATGGACTTTACGTGTCACACACGTGTGTGGATTACGTCTATAATCATAAGGGGAAGGAAGGAATAATTGTGACATAGAGGCCTTAATCATGTAACAAAGACAAGTGATTCCAAGTTTATATAGAACCTTAGTTGTATAGCCATATATACAGGAAACCAAGTGTGGTATAGTAATCACTGTGTATTGTGAAGGTCACCTCCGTCGGAAAGGCCAATATGACCTTTATATGTCTTTCACAGTGATGACCGAGCCATGGTGCAACATAGGGTTATAATCACAAATGCAACATTTATATGGGAGTATTAAAATGGTGATGTATTTCAATACAGTAGACGTGTGAATACAATCCGGTATACAAGAAGATGTATTTCAATACAGTAGACGTGAATACAATCCAGAATACAAGAAGGTGATGTATTTCAATACAGTAGACGTGTGAATACAATCCGGAATACAAGAAGGTGATGTATTTCAATACAGTATACGCGAAAAGTGACCCGGAATACAATCAAAAATACATTCTTCTGATGTACATTATATCAAAACAAAAGGATATATATATATATATATATATATATATATATATATATATATATATATATATATATATATATATATATATCCCTGGGGATAGGGGAGAAAGAATACTTCCCACGTATTCCCTGCGTGTCGTAGAAGGCGACTAAAAGGGAAGGGAGCGGGGGGCTGGAAATCCTCCCCTCTCATTTTTTTTTTTTTTCAATTTTCCAAAAGAAGGAACAGAGAAGGGGGCCAGGTGAGGATATTCCCTCTAAGGCCCAGTCCTCTGTTCTTAACGCTACCTTGCTAATGCGGGAAATGGTGAATAGTATGAAAAAAAAAAAAAATATATCCTTACATTTCTCTTCAAGAAGACACATTTCCACCTGCACAAGCATAGCATTATGTACATGGTCATATAACACACTTTCACAACTTGGCGACACACAAGCTCTTCTTGGTTCACCAAACTGTTACATACTGCACATGTGCATATATATATATACATATGTGCCATATACATCGTCTGGTACTTGGAACCTCCCAGTGTTTTCCCCTGTGGTTCAGTTTACATGCCACCAAATCAACGCGCACCGGATTCCCAAAATTCAGCCTAGACAATGATTGTATATTTCCCCCAATATTTCCCGTGCCAATCTCTGGTCTTCAGTATCATGTAATTCCCACATTCTGCCCTAGCCTATCATCACCCCCCCCGACGAATGATGAGGGATGGAGGAACTTGAAATTGACTTGAACCACACCACTAACTCATGCTAACTTAGCAACAAGACATTAACTAGTCATATACATCATATAAATAACCAAGCATGAGTAATATACATAGTGTAAGTGTATATGATCTTGGAATTAACCTGTTTTAATATATGAAGATGGGGTTAATATATGAAGACGGAGTTAATATATGAAGACGGAGTTAATATATGAAGATGGAGTTAATATATGAAGATGGAGTTAATATATGAAGATGGGGTTAATATATGAAGACGGAGTTAATATATGAAGACGGAGTTAATATATGAAGACGGAGTTAATATATGAAGACGGAGTTAATATATGAAGACGGAGTTAATATATGAAGACGGAGTTAATATATGAAGATGGAGTTAATATATGAAGATGGGGTTAATATATGAAGATGGAGTTAATATATGAAGACGGAGTTAATATATGAAGACGGAGTTAATATATGAAGATGGAGTTAATATATGAAGACGGAGTTAATATATGAAGACGGAGTTAATATATGAAGATGGAGTTAATATATGAAGACGGAGTTAATATATGAAGACGGAGTTAATATATGAAGATGGAGTTAATATATGAAGACGGAGTTAATATATGAAGACGGAGTTAATATATGAAGACGGAGTTAATATATGAAGATGGAGTTAATATATGAAGACGGAGTTAATATATGAAGACGGAGTTAATATATGAAGATGGAGTTAATATATGAAGACGGAGTTAATATATGAAGACGGAGTTAATATATGAAGACGGAGTTAATATATGAAGACGGAGTTAATATATGAAGACGGAGTTAATATATGAAGACGGAGTTAATATATGAAGATGGGGTTAATATATGAAGACGGAGTTAATATATGAAGACGGAGTTAATATATGAAGACGGAGTTAATATATGAAGACGGAGTTAATATATGAAGATGGAGTTAATATATGAAGACGGAGTTAATATATGAAGACGGAGTTAATATATGAAGACGGAGTTAATATATGAAGACGGAGTTAATATATGAAGACGGAGTTAATATATGAAGACGGAGTTAATATATGAAGACGGAGTTAATATATGAAGACGGAGTTAATATATGAAGACGGAGTTAATATATGAAGATGGAGTTAATATATGAAGATGGAGTTAATATATGAAGACGGAGTTAATATATGAAGACGGAGTTAATATATGAAGATGGAGTTAATATATGAAGACGGAGTTAATATATGAAGACGGAGTTAATATATGAAGACGGAGTTAATATATGAAGACGGAGTTAATATATGAAGACGGAGTTAATATATGAAGATGGAGTTAATATATGAAGACGGAGTTAATATATGAAGATGGAGTTAATATATGAAGACGGAGTTAATATATGAAGACGGAGTTAATATATGAAGATGGAGTTAATATATGAAGATGGAGTTAATATATGAAGATGGAGTTAATATATGAAGATGGAGTTAATATATGAAGATGGAGTTAATATATGAAGATGGAGTTAATATATGAAGATGGAGTTAATATATGAAGACGGAGTTAATATATGAAGATGGAGTTAATATATGAAGATGGAGTTAATATATGAAGATGGAGTTAATATATGAAGATGGAGTTAATATATGAAGATGGAGTTAATATATGAAGATGGAGTTAATATATGAAGATGGAGTTAATATATGAAGATGGAGTTAATATATGAAGATGGAGTTAATATATGAAGATGGAGTTAATATATGAAGATGGAGTTAATATATGAAGATGGAGTTAATATATGAAGATGGAGTTAATATATGAAGATGGAGTTAATATATGAAGATGGAGTTAATATATGAAGATGGAGTTAATATATGAAGATGGAGTTAATATATGAAGACGGAGTTAATATATGAAGATGGAGTTAATATATGAAGATGGAGTTAATATATGAAGATGGAGTTAATATATGAAGATGGAGTTAATATATGAAGATGGAGTTAATATATGAAGATGGAGTTAATATATGAAGATGGAGTTAATATATGAAGATGGAGTTAATATATGAAGATGGAGTTAATATATGAAGATGGAGTTAATATATGAAGATGGAGTTAATATATGAAGATGGAGTTAATATATGAAGATGGAGTTAATATATGAAGATGGGGTTAATATATGAAGATGGAGTTAATATATGAAGATGGAGTTAATATATGAAGATGGAGTTAATATATGAAGATGGAGTTAATATATGAAGATGGAGTTAATATATGAAGATGGAGTTAATATATGAAGATGGAGTTAATATATGAAGATGGAGTTAATATATGAAGATGGAGTTAATATATGAAGATGGAGTTAATATATGAAGATGGAGTTAATATATGAAGACGGAGTTAATATATGAAGACGGAGTTAATATATGAAGATGGAGTTAATATATGAAGATGGAGTTAATATATGAAGATGGAGTTAATATATGAAGATGGGGTTAATATATGAAGATGGAGTTAATATATGAAGATGGAGTTAATATATGAAGATGGAGTTAATATATGAAGATGGAGTTAATATATGAAGATGGAGTTAATATATGAAGATGGAGTTAATATATGAAGATGGAGTTAATATATGAAGATGGAGTTAATATATGAAGATGGAGTTAATATATGAAGATGGAGTTAATATATGAAGATGGAGTTAATATATGAAGATGGAGTTAATATATGAAGACGGAGTTAATATATGAAGATGGAGTTAATATATGAAGATGGAGTTAATATATGAAGATGGAGTTAATATATGAAGATGGAGTTAATATATGAAGATGGAGTTAATATATGAAGATGGAGTTAATATATGAAGATGGAGTTAATATATGAAGATGGAGTTAATATATGAAGATGGAGTTAATATATGAAGATGGAGTTAATATATGAAGATGGAGTTAATATATGAAGATGGAGTTAATATATGAAGATGGAGTTAATATATGAAGATGGAGTTAATATATGAAGATGGAGTTAATATATGAAGATGGAGTTAATATATGAAGACGGAGTTAATATATGAAGACGGAGTTAATATATGAAGACGGAGTTAATATATGAAGACGGAGTTAATATATGAAGACGGAGTTAATATATGAAGATGGAGTTAATATATGAAGATGGAGTTAATATATGAAGATGGAGTTAATATATGAAGACGGAGTTAATATATGAAGACGGAGTTAATATATGAAGATGGAGTTAATATATGAAGACGGAGTTAATATATGAAGACGGAGTTAATATATGAAGATGGGGTTAATATATGAAGACGGAGTTAATATATGAAGACGGAGTTAATATATGAAGATGGAGTTAATATATGAAGACGGAGTTAATATATGAAGATGGAGTTAATATATGAAGACGGAGTTAATATATGAAGATGGAGTTAATATATGAAGATGGAGTTAATATATGAAGACGGAGTTAATATATGAAGATGGAGTTAATATATGAAGACGGAGTTAATATATGAAGATGGAGTTAATATATGAAGACGGAGTTAATATATGAAGACGGAGTTAATATATGAAGATGGAGTTAATATATGAAGACGGAGTTAATATATGAAGATGGAGTTAATATATGAAGACGGAGTTAATATATGAAGATGGAGTTAATATATGAAGACGGAGTTAATATATGAAGATGGAGTTAATATATGAAGACGGAGTTAATATATGAAGATGGAGTTAATATATGAAGACGGAGTTAATATATGAAGACGGAGTTAATATATGAAGATGGAGTTAATATATGAAGATGGAGTTAATATATGAAGATGGAGTTAATATATGAAGATGGAGTTAATATATGAAGACGGAGTTAATATATGAAGATGGAGTTAATATATGAAGACGGAGTTAATATATGAAGACGGAGTTAATATATGAAGACGGAGTTAATATATGAAGATGGAGTTAATATATGAAGACGGAGTTAATATATGAAGATGGAGTTAATATATGAAGATGGAGTTAATATATGAAGACGGAGTTAATATATGAAGACGGAGTTAATATATGAAGACGGAGTTAATATATGAAGACGGAGTTAATATATGAAGACGGAGTTAATATATGAAGATGGAGTTAATATATGAAGACGGAGTTAATATATGAAGACGGAGTTAATATATGAAGATGGAGTTAATATATGAAGACGGAGTTAATATATGAAGACGGAGTTAATATATGAAGACGGAGTTAATATATGAAGATGGAGTTAATATATGAAGATGGAGTTAATATATGAAGATGGAGTTAATATATGAAGATGGAGTTAATATATGAAGACGGAGTTAATATATGAAGATGGGGTTAATATATGAAGACGGAGTTAATATATGAAGACGGAGTTAATATATGAAGATGGAGTTAATATATGAAGATGGAGTTAATATATGAAGACGGGGTTAAAAGATTTTCCTATAGGCTTACAACCCAAAACAACCAATTTTTTCAAATCAAAATCCCTTTCATTTCGTAGTTTCATTTAAAACCTATCCTTAGCCAGGTATCTATTTCACCAACCAACCCCCGAGGGGTGGATGAACAGCTGAGTTGACTGTGGGCCGACCGACGCAACTAGGATTCGAACCCATACCCTCGACCTGACGGCCGGGAACGCTGGTGATCGATCCACTACGACCAAAATTATGGCAATCTTCTTCGAGGCGGAAGAAGGAGTAACAGTTACGGTACGTGTTGTAAACACAACCTCACCAATCAATTTACAACGCATGTTGTAAATCGTCTAAAGAAAACGGAACGTTGTCTTAATAACAAATAATAATAACTTGATTATCCAGTCCCGTATGGACGACCTTACTTGGGCCCATTCTAAACCCTTCCACACCCGAGTTGTAGGGGGGGGGGGGGGGGGGGGGGGGGGGGGGGGGGGGGGGGGGGGGGGGGGGGGGGGGGGGGGGGGGGGGGGGGGGGGGGGGGGGGGGGGGGGGGGGGGGGGGGGGGGGGGGGGGGGGGGGGGGGGGGGGGGGGGGGGGGGGGGGGGGGGGGGGGGGGGGGGGGGGGGGGGGGGGGGGGGGGGGGGGGGGGGGGGGGGGGGGGGGGGGGGGGGGGGGGGGGGGGGGGGGGGGGGGGGGGGGGGGGGGGGGGGGGGGGGGGGGGGGGGGGGGGGGGGGGGGGGGGGGGGGGGGGGGGGGGGGGGGGGGGGGGGGGGGGGGGGGGGGGGGGGGGGGGGGGGGGGAGGGGGGGGGGGGCGGGGGGGGGGAGAGGATGAAATGGTGGGCGGGGAAGGAATCAAGTGGCGTGACAATGACTTGCGGGGGTTTCATGTAGACTGAACGCCATAGGGTGCCCACAAAGAACTATATGTGGGGCGGGAGGGTGGGGGCAGGAGTGGAGCGGGGGGGCAGGGGGAGGGAAGGGTAGGAATTAATGAAATATGGAAGACAACTTCAGTGAGTGGGTTGCAAATTGATGATGAGGAGTGGAGGATGAAGAACTGATGAATGACATAGAGCGGTATGAGATGCAAGAAATGGGTAGCCAGACAACAAAAAACACAAACGCTGCTATACCACAGCCATCAATGCCAGACCTGCTATACCACAGTCATCAATGCCACGCCTGCTATACCACAGTCATCAATGCCAGACCTGCTATACCACAGCCATCAATGCCACGCCTGCTATACCACAGCCATCAATGCCAGACCCTGCTATACCACAGCCATCAATGCCACGCCTGCTATACCACAGCCATCAATGCAACGCCTGCTATACCACAGCCATCAATGCCGGACCTGCTATACCACAGCCATCAATGACACGGCTGCTATACCACAGCCATCAATGACAGGCCTGCTATACCACAGCCATCAATGACACGCCTGCTATACCACAGCCATCAATGACACGCCTGCTATACCACAGCCATCAATGAAACGCCTACTATACCACAGCCATCGATGACACGCCTGCTATACCACAGCCATCAATGACACGCCTGCTATACCACAGCCATCAATGACAGGCCTGCTATACCACAGCCATCAATGCCAGACCTGCTATACCACAGCCATCAATGACACGCCTGCTATACCACAGCCATCAATGACACGCCTGCTATACCACAGTCATCAATGACACGCCTGCTATGCCACAGCCATCAATAACACGGCTGCTATACCACAGCCATCAATGACACGCCTGCTATACCACAGCCATCAATGACACGCCTGCTATACCACAGCCATCAATGACAGGCCTGCTATACCAAAGCCATCAATGACGCGCCTGCTATACCACAGCCATCAATGACATGCCTGCTATACCACAGCCATCAATGACAGGCCTGCTATACCACAGCCATCAATGACACGCCTGCTATACCACAGCCATCAATAACACGGCTGCTATACAACAGCCATCAATGACAGGCCTGCTATACCAAAGCCATCAATGCCAGACCTGCTATACCACAGCCATCAATGACACGGCTGCTATACCACAGCCATCAATGCCAGACCTGCTATACCACAGCCATCAATGCCACGCCTGCTATACCACAGCCATCAATGACACGCCTGCTATACCACAGTCATCAATAACACGCCTGCTATACCACAGCCATCAATGACACGCCTGCTATACCACAGCCATCAATGACACGCCTGCTATACCACAGCCATCAATGATACGCCTGCTATACCACAGCCATCAATGACAGGCCTGCTATACCACAGCCATCAATGACAGGCCTGCTATACCAGAGCTATCAATGACACACCTGTTATACCACAGCTATCAATGACACACCTGCTATACCACAGCCATCAATGCCAGACCTGCTGTACCACAGCCATCAATGCCAGACCTGCTATACCACAGCCATCAATGCCAGACCTGCTGTACCACGGTCATCAATGCCATACCTGCTATACCACAGCCATCAATGCCAGACCTGCTGTACCACAGTCATCAATGCCAGACCTGCTATACCACAGCCATCAATGCCAGACCTGCTGTACCACAGTCATCAATGCCAGACCTGCTGTACCACAGCCATCAATGCCAGACCTGCTGTACCACAGCCATCAATGCCAGACCTGCTATACCACAGCCATCAATGCCAGACCTGACCACAATACAGGTAATCAATACCGGGCATTGGACAGAACCCAGGAAATTTAAATGCTCACAAAACCATTGAAAAAAAAAAATTGGAGAAAAATTACTTTGCCAAACTGATAACGAGGGTAAGTAGGTAGAATGTTTGGGTTTAATGATCCTGGGCCTCAAACAACAAGACACCGGTTGGTAAACACAGATACAACCCTGTTTATAACTCGTGTGTAAACAAGACACTTAAGTGTGGTGTACTGTATTGACATACATGTGTAGGACGCGACACAAGAGAAATGACTACAATTATGATCCCTTTTTCTTCGAAGAACATTACCTTGTTCCATTCCTTGTCTCTCATCTCTCCCTCCCCCTACAACGTTGCTGTATATATATATATATATATATATATATATATATATATATATATATATATATATATATATATGTGTGTGGGTCTGGTTTACAGCCACCTGCGAAGCTCTTCAATTAAATTCCTTTCTCAATACTAACTTCTAGGATAACTCGCGACAGCTAATACTGGAAAACATGTTACTGCCCCGACCACATCAGTTAATATAAAGAACAAAATATATATATATGGCATTAGGTAATACAACCCTGACAACACATATATGAGGCAAAGACGTTTTTAAACATTTAACAACATGACAAGTTACAATTTTAATTCTCCTACTTGACTGATGACAGAAATACCACAGGTCTGTAATGAACACGTAGCAATGGCCTCTCTACACTGGGTGGGGACTTCCACACACGCCCAGTGTAAAAGGAAAAAATAGAAAATAATATCTTACGAAAGTTATATGTTGTGATAGTGGGGAGGGTTGTGAAGATCAGGGAAGACGTGGGGAGGGTTGTGAAGATCAGGGAAGACGTGGGGAGGGTTGTGAAGATCAGGGAAGACGTGAGGAGGGTTGTGAAGATCAGGGAAGACGTGGGGAGGGTTGTGAAGATCAGGGAAGACGTGGGGAGGGTTGTGAAGATCAGGGAAGACGTGGGGAGGGTTGTGAAGATCAGGGAAGACGTGGGGAGGGTTGTGAAGATCAGGGAAGACGTGGGGAGGGTTGTGAAGATCAGGGAAGACGTGAGGTGAAAGGGCAGGTTAAGACGGTGTGAGACATGAACACCACCTTCGTAAACTTGACCCAACCTTACAACTTCTACAACAGCATGTCTACCACGATTATAAATCGACATTTAACAACATAACAGCGTTAATTATGGCTGGGGACCGCGTGGAGCCACGACACAGCTCGGGGAGGAGGGAGGGAGGATGTGCGGCGACGCGACCAGCCACCGTGTGTGTCGTCTGTTTGTTTATGTTTTTTGGCAGCTGGCACGAAGCTATCAGGGGCGTGTCTGAGACCCCCCCAACCCCCCCCCCACACCACCACGTCAGCCACACTAGAATCTTGAACAAGTCTTGACTACTACGTGACGTCTTCCATGGCCTCCAGCAATGTCAACAAACATCATTTTCATAAACTTTTTAACGTTTATTGACCCCCACGTCGCACATCTTCCCTACCCTTCACAACCCCTCACAACAACAACGTGCACAACCCTAATTGTTTACCATGTGAAGTTACCCCACACTAAACCCTCATAAAACTTCGTCCGTTTCAGTACAATCTAAAGTGAAGTTAATGGCCACCATTACAACCCAATGGTGAATGACATGGCGACTGCCCTGTGTGTGTGTGTGTGTGTCAAGCATGACTCACAGCTTTCTAGCTAAGGAGCGACCATGCCCCACCACTCACTACCCCACCAACCCACTCACCACCACTCACCCACCACCCACCACTCACCCACCACCACTTACAAAATGATTTTCTCGCCAGGATATGTGGTCATATTAGCCGGAAGTGATTCAGTGGCAGCCACACACAATGAATATTATGTCAAACAGGAAACAGATGTTACCCTCAAATTACATATTCACAGCCATTCGTAAAAAAAATATATATATCAATACAGCCAATTTCCTATATAAACTGCTATAGGGTTGTTAAGGAACAAGGGCATCTCTGGCTTAACTGCTAAACAACCCATCCTTGACCACATAACCAGGCACCTGCCACTACTTGACCATTTCCTGCAGCCACTATGATGATATGATCACATCCACCATCACCAATTGCTCCTCTTAATTCACCACTGTAATTACCCCTGGATTACCGTCATCACTTATTATAACTAATGATTAGAGAATACAACCCGACACACACACACACGCACCTGCAACTCTTACACTGTCATAAACTTAATCATGTTTTTCACATCATTAATAGCCTTTGTGTTTGAATGAAAGCTGAAGTACATATAAATCAGGAAGCGATCTCCATCATACTCTACCTACTGCTCATACACTTCCCATTTTTGTTGACAAAATTATTGGTAACTATTTCTTTTTAAGTCATATTGGAAGTCGTAAATACAAATCGTGTATGAACAGTAATTACCATAATGGTCCATCAATTAATCAATATATATATATATATATATATATATATATATATATATATATATATATATATATGATGTATCATTGATATCTTAACTGTCAATATATCTAGAGTTATAAGAAGTATATATGTTCAATATACACCATCTTTTTTTCATGGATGAGTTTGAAACACCGTAATCCCTCTGTACTTTCCATTTAGCTTTGAAAGACTTCTGTCTACATACTCGTGGCTTCTTAAAACCTTATTTTGACGCCAGACATCATCACAACAGGAGGTAAACAACCCATCAACACACAACAACCACGGTGTATGTGACCACCCACCCATCAATTAACCACTGAAGCACAGCAGTGGTTCGACACCTGGCCACGCCCCGCTTACTCCAAGCTAAACTGCTCTTGTGATTACAACACACTTAATTCCTAGTCGGTCCAGTTCGTAATCTCATCTTATGAGTGGTTAATTGGACAAGAGGTAATGCGAATTCAATTGATAATAAATCAAATTACCTACAACCTACCTTTCTATAAACGCTTGAGTTATAGATTTAAAATATAGACACGCAAACCGCTCTTCCCTCCACCTCCCCTCCACCCCATATTTTTTTTTTTTAATACCATGATGACATAAATATACACTGGCACTCTGCAATCACCATGGTAACTACCAAACCAGCAGTTCCAAACGAGTGCAAACATTAAGAACGATGGTCAACATGAAGGGAGCCAGTTTGAGGAATTTTACCAGACGCAAAAACCTTATCACTGGGGCTCATTCAGTCAAACTTGATCCACGAAATGAAAATATAAATACATGCAGAATATCTGCCTCCATCATCTACTATCTACTTTTCTTAAACTATATATATCTACACCACCTACTACTTTAAGCCTGAATGTTTTCAACCGATAAACATGCCAAAAAAAGGCTATATATATATATATATATATATATATATATATATATATATATATATATATATATATATATATTATATATTGCAACCTTGGTTGCACATGCAACAAACATGAAACTTGATGAATGCAGAGTTCATAATTGTGGCGCCAATTATCAACATTATGAACCAACTACTCACTACCACCATTATGAACCAGCTACTCACTACCACCATTACCAACCAGCTACTCACTACCACCATTACCAACCAGCTACTCACTACCACCATTACCAGCCAGCTACTCACTACCACCATTATGAACCAGCTACTCACTACCACCATTACCAACCAGCTACTCACTACCACCATTATGAACCAGCTACTCACTACCACCATTATGAACCAGCTACTCACTACCACCATTATCAACCAGCTACTCACTACCACCATTACCAACCAGCTACTCACTACCACCATTACCAACCAGCTACTCACTACCAACATTATGAACCAGCTACTCACTACCACCATTATCAACCAGCTACTCACTACCACCATTACCAACCAGCTACTCACTACCACCATTACCAACCAGCTACTCACTACCAACATTATGAACCAGCTACTCACTACCACCATTTCTAAGATACTAAGCAGGGTTGTCCACTCACCATTACGGTCGTTGTTGGTAATAGTGACCCAGAAGTCGATCGTCTTCTCGGGTCCCAGTTCTTCGTAGTCCCACTTCTTTTTGATCCTGACAGCCCCGTTATTGTCAACTTCCACCCATGGGTTATCATCACGTATCTTAAATGTTTCCCACTGAATCTCCTTCTCCAACTGGAACACGACTTTGCCTTCAACGGCGCCATCGGCCTCGGAAAACACCAGTTCCTTGGTGTGGCGAAGTTGACCTCGCTTGACCCTCTTCTTGGCACTACGTTTCGACATGGCGTGCTCTGGGTAGGCGTCAAAATCAATGTCGTTGCTTTCGCCCGTGAAGAGGGAATCGCTAGGGTAGCGGAACTCGATGTGCGCTTTGGCCAGGGCGTCGGAGTAGAGTGTGGGTTTACGCTTGTCGAAGGCCTCCAACTCCAACTCGTAGACCATGGTCTCTGGAGGTTCGATCAACATGATTTCTCCAGTCTGGGGTATGATAGTGAAGATGTTGGACGGGTAGGCCAAGCGATAGACGACCTTGTCTCCATCCCCGTCGTGTGCCGTCACACGACCGATCTTGTCGAACCTGGACACGTTCAGCGGCACGAAGAAGTAGAACATGTTCTGCGTGAACACCGGCGCGTGGTCGTTCATGTCCAAGACATGGACGTTGATCCTGGCTTCTGCCATGTCCATCCCTTCCTTGTCGAAGGCTCGCAACACCAGCTTATACAAGTCCTGGGCCTCGCGATCCAACGCCTTCCTGGTCACAACGGCAGGCATACCACCGACATGGTGAAGGGCAAAGACAGAATGGCCACCAGTAAGTTCGTACTTCAAATCCTCCTCGCCCATAGCCTCCAGTTCGTCAAGCCCTTGGAGTTCCGTGCCAGCGGGCAGGTTTTCGTACACAGTAGCATCGTACTCCGACTTGAGAAAGCGAAGCATCGTCTGGTGATCTTTCACAGCTACTTTGATGACATAGACCCGAGTGTCGCCACTGGAGTAGGTGGTGGAAACCCTCAAAGTCACTACGTGGCCCAGCAGCGGGGCCAGCTTAGACACAGTCATAATGTCTCCATTATCCAGCACGGCGAAATAATCTGAGTATTCACTATCCATCAGTTTATCAACGGTTTGGTCATCTTTTAATCTGATCTTGTGTACAATATGCGCGGGGGCCACGTCGTGTGGGATGGCCACACGATACACCACTTCGGACATCATCTCACCACTTACACACATGATGGCCAGTGTAGCCACCATGGCCACACCCACACGACCTAACAACACACTGCGAGGCCACATTGTACCAACCATGGTCAACACTTCACTCCACAAAACGTCCACGCACCAACACACCACTTCATAGCCGGCAACACTCTGAAACACAAGGAGAAACACATCAATATATTACCTCAACACTAATAACCTACATATCTTTAAAAAATACTTCAATATATGAACTAAAATGTATACGAAATGATTACAACCATTACAATAGTACTCTGTATTAACGTAGCTCTTTTGAACTTGACTGTAATGTCCATCACAATGTAAATTAGTTATCAAAAAAGGTAAAAGATTTGTATAATAAACTCCCTAAATTTGTTCCTCCACTGCAAAATGCATTCAAAATATATATATAAAAAAAACCGTTTCACCGCGGTGAAACAAGGCTAGGGTAAAAAAAAAATAATAGTAGTTAGTTTAGCCTGTAATACCTATTTCTAAAATGAGCGCAAGTGGTGTAGGATGTGCCCCATCACCGCTTCCATGTACCATTTCTTTCCAACATGGGTCAAAACATGACACCACCAGACATGTCTGCATTAATGTGTAGTGAGGTAAGCCAGGGGGTTAGTTAGAGCTCACACGTGATCCTCTGTTCTTGGCAGACATATAAATATAAGAATGTACCTGCCATTCCCACCCGTGCTCGACGGAAAGGGTCAACAAAAGATGCACCATTTAAACCCGTGTCCTCATGGTTTGCACACCATCATACCCGCGGGGGGGGGGTCAGGTTGTAACTCGTGGCCTTCATAACTTTCAGCAGTTACTTCAGAGAGGCCAATGGTGTGTGTGTGTGTGTACCCCTTTATAACTCCACCGTGTGTGTGTGTGTGTGTGTGTGTGTGTGTCCCCCTCTCCCCCCCACCACCGCACGGTGACAACCACACCAGGTACAGACCCTCACACACTTCCCCCCTCACCACCCACCCACCTCACTTCCACCGATGTTTTGACCTCTCGTTCACCTATTTCGCGGCTCAAACCTCAATCCATCACTTATAACATGTCCGCCACGACTTCGTCTTTCATTCCACACCCATCTGTAACGTAGGAGACTCACTTACCACAAATTATCTCGACTAAGCCGAGAGCGTCTCACAACACCCGACCACTACACACAGCCATGACCGTTTGAAGCCCACTGGCTGTTCGTCTCACGCGTCACCCTCCCGACACAGCGCAGGTGCACAATACATTCATCTAATTTCACGCTAAACACCACTACACGTTCGAGTTCTAGGCACGAATCTATTTCTAAATGACGTTCGATTTTTCTTCTATCGCGTGGTGACTTGAGACCAAGCATTGGGCATCCACGAAGCGCGAGGAAATAATGATAAGATAAAATAAGAAAATCGCATCGATTGTTGCCATTGCGCATGTGCCAAGTGTGCGCAAGAGAACTCATTGACTGATTTTTCTGTGGCCCTTACAGACAGATTTACATACCAATGAAGTTTACATTAAGACATACATCAATAGAAAATGACAAATAATGAGAAGAAATCAAAACAAGCCACGAAGAGAGCGAAGATACGAATAACTTCAATTTCGGGGAGGGTTGTCGGCGAGTGGAAGAGCTACTATGGAGGTGTGGGAGAAGATGGGAGGAAGGAGGGTGAACTTTTGGGGGGGAGGCAGGGAGGCTGAGACCCTGGCAGCACCCGGATCAAAGACCTGGCGGGCACCTGCTGCACCTCACCCGTTTTCTTTTACAAGTTATTTCATTCCTTTCTCCTCTGTCGTCCCGTCAGACAGTCAAACAACCCTCCGCTTGTTCTCTCATTTTACAGACAGTTCTTCACTAAATCCAGTCCACAAATCGATAGACAAACTCTTAAGACAAATTTTAAATGATGAGTGTTGATTGCAAGCCTCGCTTACATTTAAATATAAAGAAATAACGCCATTAAACGTGAAAAATAAAAGAGGTGTGTTACCATCACATATTCCCAGAGGACTACTGTAACAACATGGTACGTGGGAGAGGTTTATTGACCCTGTCTCCCATCTATACTCATATATTCTATATTTACCTCATTAATTCAAAGAAGAAACTCACATAGAGCGACACTTAACTGTGCATTCGACCCCAACCCCAATACATGAACTACCTATTGAAGTATTTACATCCTGAATCACCTAACAACATGCGAGTGGTTTAGTGAACATGGGAGGTGGGGTCACAGCTGACCCCACCCTCTACCACTATCATATAATATAGTTTAGTATCTAATCATAACTACCATCAAAGACGTAATTAAATTTGTATTTACGCATTGTGTTGGTTGGGTAATAGTGAATATGACGGAACCATATCTTAAAATGTCTTTTAAAATCATTTAAAACATGAATTTGTATCTCGTCTTATATCATATATTATTATAAAAAATAATATTGACAACACCTTATTTTCCTACATAAAACAATTTTTCATAACTTTAATTTATAGTTAATAATGCAATGATTAATACATATAAACTTAGTTCCTCTATAACATACTTTCTTCAGATATGTATATTACGAATTTAGGAAATTATTGTCCTCCAGCAGATAACCTGGTCATAGACCATCAGGTCTGGTGTTATCTGTCCTTCCCATGTACTGTCCTCCAGCAGATAACCTGGTCATAGACCATCAGGTCTTGTGTTATCTGTCCTTCCCATGTACTGTCCTCCAGCAGATAACCTGGTCATAGACCATCAGGTCTTGTGTTATCTGTCCTTCCCATGTACTGTCCTCCAGCAGATAACCTGGTCATAGACCATCAGGTCTTGTGTTATCTGTCCTTCCCATGTACTGTCCTCCAGCAGATAACCTGGTCATAGACCATCAGGTCTTGTGTTATCTGTCCTTCCCATGTACTGTCCTCCAGCAGATAACCTGGTCATAGACCATCAGGTCTTGTGTTATCTGTCCTTCCCATGTACTGTCCTCCAGCAGATAACCTGGTCATAGACCATCAGGTCTTGTGTTATCTGTCCTTCCCATGTACTGTCCTCCAGCAGATAACCTGGTCATAGACCATCAGGTCTTGTGTTATCTGTCCTTCCCATGTACTGTCCTCCAGCAGATAACCTGGTCATAGACCATCAGCTCTAGTGTTATCTGTCCTTCCTATGTACTGTCCTCCAGCAGATAACCTGGTCATAGACCATCAGGTCTTGTGTTATCTGTCCTTCCCATGTACTGTCCTCCAGCAGATAACCTGGTCATAGACCATCAGGTCTTGTGTTATCTGTCCTTCCCATGTACTGTCCTCCAGCAGATAACCTGGTCATAGACCATCAGGTCTTGTGTTATCTGTCCTTCCCATGTAGAGTCCTCCAGCAGATAACCTGGTCATAGACCATCAGGTCTTGTGTTATCTGTCCTTCCCATGTACTGTCCTCCAGCAGATAACCTGGTCATAGACCATCAGGTCTTGTGTTATCTGTCCTTCCCATGTACTGTCCTC